>NC_056738.1:55296853-55361853 GCF_019279795.1 Protopterus annectens | reverse complement strand
TTAGACCAGTGACAAGTGGAGTACCACAGGGTTCAGTTCTGGGTCCTCTCCTGTTTGGTATCTACTTATCTGAAGTACAGGCTAACACAGAAGGTCTTCGGCTAACAAAATTCACAGATTACTGCAAACTAGGAGCCATAACTGAAACTCCTAACAATGTGGACATCCTACAAAAACTACCTATCTATATCAAACAAATCTCCTCATTAGCACTCTTCAAGAAAAATCTTGATGATTGGATGGGAAATAGGAAATTCTCCCCGGGGATCACTTCTGTGGCTCTGCTCGACAGTGGCACAGGAAAATAATTTTCTTGAGTGGCAAAAGCCAAGGTACCTTTTTGGCTGGGCTTGTATAGGCCCCAGGGCCGATAGCCTAGTACCTACCTATGAACCTATGAACCTATGCATACATCAATATAAAATAATACAAGAGGGCATGCAAAATCATAGCTGAATATACAGCAGAAAGAAAAGAAAAACTATGGATATAGTTACATACATATGCAAGTTACTAGATGTATAGGTGTGTGTGTGTGTGTGTGTGTGTGTGTGTGTGTGTGTGTGTGTGTGTGTGTGTGTGTGTGTGTGTGTGTGTGTGTATAGAGAGAGAGATGACAAAATATTGAACACTCACGTTTGAATGCTGTAATCTTGAGCCCACATCAAACATCAAAATAACAAAACTCAAAAAGTAAACAAACAAACAAATAAACTTCCCCCTGTACCCCTCACCCCAATCAATTATATATGCCAAATCTGCAACTGCAGTACAATGGTATTTTTCAGCATTCTGAGATTTTGCTCTGAAGTGCTGCTAGCAAATGGAATTAGCATTGTGAGCATTCAGATAAATCCATGAAACCCCTATATGGGTATAGCTACAAGTAATGGAAAAGAAGAAGGTCTATAAAGTAGAATGAAACTAGAAAAACTGGTCAGAGTTTTAGTAAAGAGAATATACAAGTAAGTACTGAAAAAGAGTTAAGACTAGAAGTATACAGCAGAATTAAAAGCTGTAAAAAAGATCTCAGTAATTACTAAAGAGAGTGGGCATTAGGTATCATAGAAAAGAGGATTGTTAACTTATAAATGCATTAGTGATTAGATATAAGTAAGAAAGAGTGGGGCACATAGCCTAAGATGCAGGCAAAAATGAAATGGATCTTAGCATAAGGATGAGCAGCTTAACCGTGATTGTCAGTGCAGTAATACTGACAGATTTATTTGTTGCATTTCTCCAGAGACTTCCTGAAGCCCTTGAGAGAGGTATTTGATCTGATTTTCTATGATTCAGGTGCTAATTTTTGATAAAGTTATTTCTGTTACTTTTATTGTATAGTGTCATGTAACAAGAAGATTTGCGTCAGTTTTCTTGACAGTGCAGGCAGATTTTTATAGTGTAGGAGTTGTTAAACAGAGAACAATATTGCTCATAAACAGTTTGAAGATCAAGGGATTTAGGAGGAATGAAGCTCTTCCTTCAGTTGGGGACTGCAGCATTTGTCGATTAACAGACAGTGATGTTGCTACATCCAGCTGAGATGCATAAGCCTTAGAATTTTATTTTCAGTCCACGGAAGAAAATGAATTCTTTGAGGGGAATGTAGTGCAGTAAGAGGGAAGGAATGTTTTAACCTGAACAAAAGAAGATTAATGGTAATGGCTTCTCTAGCAACCTTTGTTAAAAAGGTGTGAAGTTTGATGAAGTACTTTGTGATGCGTGAGTATATTTTGTGAATGATCATATATTATGGCTGAGTTACATGTGATAGTGCTTGCTGAAGTGGGTCCAGGATTTGTACAGGTAGAATTGATGGCAGCTTTCTTTTAGTGTCAGATAACATCACTGTGATTTCTTAGCATTTAATGTTAATTTATGTTTGCACATCCAGTTTCAGAGGAGCTTGAAATAATTTTGTAGAGACGTAGTAATTTCATTTTTAGATTTTGATGCTGCACTTTAAGTCAGTAACATAAAAAATTATGCTCAAATTGGGTAAATAGAAGATTTGGGGTCTAAAACTGATCCTTGGGGATTGCCCCTATCATTGGGCAAGTGGGCGATTTGGTGTCTTAGTGCATTTAGTGAATTTCCTATTAAATAAGTAATTTTTAAACCAGGAGAAAGCCATCTTAGAAAAGTGATACTTCTTATGTTTTTTTCTGTCAGGAATACTATGGTTGACACATTCAAAAGCTCTTTTTAGGTCAATGAACATAGCTCCTACAAGTTGACTTCCTCATAGAGATCAGTTATTAAAAATTACAGTTGAGGTGCTGTATCTGGGCTAGAAACCATGTTATTTATCTGCAAGAATGTAATAATCTGACAGAGACTGTATTATCTGTTGGTATAATATTTCATAAAGTTTTGTTGTTGAGTCAGCATTGGCTGCATTGAGCAATCATCATCAGTAGATGTGGAGGATGGAATTTTTGGACATGTGTTATGGTGGCTAGTTTAAAATGTTTAGGGATTGATTTAGAGGACAAAGTAGTTCCAAATTTAAGTAAGAGAATGAGAACTGTGTATGAATTGATTTTGGAGGTATAGGAAGTTTTCCTGAGTTTTTCCTATACCTGTTTTTGTAATTCCTTTAAAGTAAAAGTAAGAACATTTGCAGAATGTGTGACATGGTTCATTAGATACAATAAGAAGCCATTTTCAAATGTAATATACTTAAGTTGTGGTAGAATAGAGGACATTATCCCTTTAGTGGTATTTGAATGTAAGTCTTGTTTTTGTTTGTTTGTTTTGTTTTTAATGTTGAGGATATTGTGTCAACCTAGGGTATCCACAGTGTTCCAGAGGCATTTGGGACCACCGGCTTGTGAGTGTTGAAGGTTCCTACAGTACTCAAATATGGCTTTATTGGTTTTGATTGCTACAGTTTTCCTGAAGGATGAATATTAAGCAGAATAATAAGTAGTTACCTGAGCTACCAGAAACGTTGTTCCAGTCTTTCCATGCAGTGCCCCTGCCCTTTAAAAGCTGCCGAATCTGCAGATTTAACCAGAACACACTGGCACTTGAAAACACTGGTACTGGAAAAGCTGTCTGCTTTTTAGTAGGTATAACCTGTTCTGAATAGAAGTCACAGTATTAATAAAAATGTTAAGATCCTCATCAGGTCAGATAGAAGCATACAGAGGAGCCTGATCGATGTCATTAAGTTATTTCATAAGTGGATCCTTACTCTTTAAGTAACTGTTGTGGTAGTTATGTAGTTTGGGGTAGCTTTCATCCATAAGTGCATCCTTACTCTTTAAGTAATGGTTGTGGTAGTTATGTAGTTGGGGGTAGCTTTCATCCATAAGTGCATCCTTACTCTTTACGTAACTGTTGTTATAGTTATGTAGATTTGAGGTAGCTTGGAACTCCTAACTTGCCAGGTATTTAAAACTGAGCTGTTCTGAATGCAGAATTTCAGGACAAATTGTACTGAGTGACATTTTTCTGGGAAGTTTGTCAGCAGAATGTCTAGGAATATATATTTATTAGTGGGGGTATGAAGTCTTGTACCTGTACTGTATCAAGTGGGTAACTTTTTTTTTTTTTTGCGGTTTATGAAGTTTGTATTTCACTGGGTCTAAATAGTTAAGGTTGATGTATCTGAAAAACAGTAATAAGTTAATTGTGCCTTGTTGTCAAACTGATTATGTCTAAACAGTTTTCTAGTACTGTAAGATTTGAGGGGTGGTATGTAAATTGGGGTGATAGAAATTTTAGAGATTCAGAGACAGTAATCTGGATGAGTGTACGAGTGTTCATTCTGGATCAGTGTGCATCCTGGACTTACTATTCATGATTAGGGTAGGTGAGAGACTAAGGACTTTCTTAATCAGTGTAAGTACTGCTTCTGATCTTGAATGATAGTGCTTCTCATAAAATATTATACAAGCCTGAGTACTACTTGGGGCCAGTAAGATAAGACTTTCATTCATGATTCAGTAATGGCTAATATGAAGGGATGAACTGTTGTAATGAAGCTTCAAACTGACTCCATTTATTATTGATGATATCAATATATGTATTTGCCAGCCTATGTTGTTGTGATTAAAGATTTATTTGAATGTCCCCAGCAGGTAAGAGTACAGCAAGAGGTATTATGTGAATTGGTTTACATGGGATGAGCGCTGGCATGTGAGGGTGGTAGACAGAAGAAGCTTGTGAAATTATAGGAAGTAGTTTATTGATTATGGGGTGATTATATATTAGAATATTAATCTACAATATGGGACTAGATGATTTACAGGATGTTAATGTGGCATTAACAATGAGTGATAGGAAGAGTGGTATGGTGAATGTTAGTACAGTCAAGTTTGGAAAAATACATAAAGTGTTCTATGTTAGCTACTCTGTATAACAGTAGTAGGAAAATCCAAGATACGTTTAAAAAGAGATGAGTCAGAGGTAATGTAGAGGGATAGACCAGACTGGCAAAAGAAGGTGAAGCAGTAGTATCTTAGTCAGGATGTCATGTATTTGAAGTTGTATAATGACAAGCCATAAGTAGTTCAAAGCACTGTGTGTATATGAAGTAGTGAGTGTTCTTCAAGAGGGTGCAGGTTTGTTTGCAAAACTATGTCGAGATCAGAATGAATAAATGTAATGACTTGTGGCTAGTTGGGAAATTGGGGGGAGGGATGATGCAAAGTGGATGACACCTCCAGTGTGGACCAGAGCCAATCGGTCTGCAAATATGTAGAACAGCAGCAACACTCTGATGTTCCTGTCTCCCTGCCAGAGAGGATTAAAACATGCAACATAAGGGAGTTTAGCTTTTAAATCCCAAATGCAGGTAAGGGTGATTATTTTTGAAAATGCCTACAAAATTGCTAAAATAAATGAAAACTATAGTAGAACCTGATAGCAAGTAAGTTGGGAAAGTCCTGATAAAGGTAACAAGGAAAGTAAAAAGGGTCAATCTTTTTAAGATAGCACAACCAGCAAGTACAGGACATACAACAGCCAAGTATAATGTAAAACAACCAAGTGAACACTTAGTGATTGTAAACTGCATTACGTGGCCACAACACTATAGCAAATTAAGCCATACACAGTTATTACTTTGCAGGAGAATGACACTGCCTGCACAGATGAAATCTGAAAGCATGTACCTGTTCTGCCACAATTAGAATACGTACAACAGAGTGTATCCCTTTCTTGTCATTTTGTGGGGATGAGGTTGTATCAGTGGCCTTTCTAAACATGCTGATGAATTACCAAATACAATACTGGTGTGTTAAACTACAAGGAAAAGAGGAGCAGCAATTAAAAACATGAAGGGAAAGCAGGACAATTAGAAAAGCAAAGTGTCATTGAGGATGCACAAAGGTAGATTATAACAACCACTAAATACTCTTACATCTAACTCAATAAGCACTGCTACCTACTACAGCATCACAGCATAGTACACGAATAGCTGCCCTAATGCATTCAGCAGCCATCGAGAAATGTGCATAAATATGTTCACAACCCCGTAGCAAGCATTTAAAACCACAATGTAAAATGATTCTAAATGTGACTGTAAGTACTAAACATGAAAATGTAATAATGGGCTACCAGCAAACTGGATAAATATAACTAGAAGCTTTAACTATTAAATTAATAAGCATATTGCATGTTTGCAATGTTGACAATAAACAATATATCTCACAGTTTAAATGTGAGAAAATGATTTTGAAAAAGATATTTTTTAAATGAACACTTAAGCCAAAAATCTGCTTTACTTGTTCAGTTTAAAACTGTTTCCTTCTAAAATGTATCAGTCGTGAGTTTTCACTTTCAGTGGTTAAAACAGAATACAACTTTCACATACATCTTTGACTGCAAGACCATGGGCTTGAACTACCTTAGATGTTTCTCTTCTGAATGATAAGAAAAGGTTATGTTGATAGCTTTCATAAATGCCAGACTGGAAACCTAAAGATTCACCAACACTGAAGATAGAATGTGAAGGCATTCAGCAATTCCCAGATCTTAGCAGCAGTGAGGGCAATCTTGCATGTGGGTAGAAAAAGGGCTTTTATAATGTTTTAGATAGGAGTATGTAAAGCAGAATGTGTGTCTGTTTCTGAGTCAAGGCTTGGATCCTTTTCAGAACCAATCATTTGCAGGGTAGGCTCTGATTCTTCACATATTTGGATATTATCCTCTAGTAAAGGCTAACTTTTCTATCTTTGTATACAGACTGGTCTAAATTCAGTCAGAGATGCAGAACCCTAGCGGAGGTCAAAACAAGAGTTGTGCCCACTTCCCCTCAATTATCATAGCAAGCTGATACCCATGAAGTTAGTAAAGAATGACCCCTTGTGATTTAGGCTAGATGATTGACTTCTTTTGCCTTCCTCTGGTTCATTGACTGTTTCTTGTCAAAAGCTAAGCTAGTACTGATAGGTATCCAATTTCCACACATCCTCAGTTGGCTTTATAAATTCATTGTTTTTGGTGAGCAATGGCATAATAAGTGCATGAAAACAAAATTCAGTAATTAAGTATCAAACAGTCTGAATACATCTTCATTCTTTCTGTGTCTGACACCACTACATTTACATATCTCCCTTTTGTCTGCTTTCATATTTGGTGTTGTTTGGTTACGTAACCTATGCTACCACTTTATGCATTGAGTAGAAGGTAAAGAAGACTTATCCCATCAATACTTGTCAAAGCAGACCACTTATATTTTATAACAAGGTAAGTGAGAGAGGAACCTAAGTCAGTCATGTTATTTTTCTTATTTATTTATTTTTTTTAAGTTTCGGTGGACATGCATCACTGTACACAGTAAGGCCACAAGACACATCAAGCAAATACATATTTCAATGCAGACATTCCATCCCAAATTTATGTTCAGAAATACTGTTACATCTGAAATGATGAGGGCATTCATGCTAAATGCAACTAAATCTGTTTGCTCTTAAAAGGGCAGACAGAATTTCTACTGTTATGAATCAAACGGAATACAATGACAAGATATGCGTTCAGTAGGATAATGACAAACAACTTATATTCATGATATGAAAAGGAATTCTAAGCTGCAAAGGAAAGAAATGCATATTTCATTAAGTATCGGATCGGTATATGTAGGATTAGAAATATCATACCTATCAATTCTTGGAAATGATGAAGTGTCAGGTACTTTTAACTTCACCTGAGTTTCAACAGTTCCCGGTACTTCTACTAAGTAAGTAGTAATGACTGAAAGGGAGGGGTTTATGCAAGCAATAATGCCCAATAAGATGGGCATTACAAAGAAATAATGGTTCATACAATGGTGTTGTGAGGCCTAATGTCACAGATGGAGGGCCTCCATGTCTCTGGAAGATCCATTATTCCTCTGTATGACCGTCTTGGAGGGCATTATTATGCTTAGAGAAAGAGCCATCTGTTAAATTGTTTTATAGTTTACTACTATTTATACTGTTTAATTATTTATGGTTACATCCAGGCCAATTAAGCCAAAGTCCCACTAGCTGTGGACATGCATGATTCAGCATTTTTATTGACCTTATCAGCACAGCATAAGTGGATAGTTAGGCTACATTTCAGCAGTAGAGGGTCTTTAAACACAGCTGATGCCCATAAACATTAAGGTGCCAATGGCACAGACTTACACCCAGAGACACTGAGGCCTGCTATCTTAAAAACTGTGCCCAGCAGGGATATGCAAACTGAATTTCCATTGGTTTGTAATGTTTTCATGTCAACCCTGTAATGATGACAAAATTCATTTTTCAGCCGAAACAGAAACCCTGCTGCCTTAACAAACTTAAGCACCTTATCAGTGCTGAACATACACTCCTTTAAACATGCCTGAAACACAACAAAGGGCTGCTCCTCTTAATTTTTGTCATTTATAATGTCCCCTCTCTGACTTTAAAGAACCTACCATTATCTGTGAGTTATTTTAATATAAAATATGTGTTGTGTAAAATATTTTATCAAAGGGATTTGTGTTTGCTGATGTCTGAGTGGCTAATAACAGCTCCATATTGCCTTATTACTTTTTAATATGTATTTCCATGAAATAAAAAATGCAGTGAATTTCCCTATACCTAGCTAAAATAATTTGCATGGAAGTGTTATAGACAAGGTGAAATAATAATCAGAAACAGTGCTATTAGCCAGACACGTCATAGCCCTAGGACAAAAGTGGGTGCATGCCTACTAGGGTTTCTTGCATGTCATTTTTATAGACTGAATATCTGAATCAGAGTTGACAAGTTATGTAAATGCTATATGTAGATATGTGGCAGCAACCTGTACACCTGGGTTTCTAGACTTACAGGTAGCTGTAGTTTGTCTGCATACACTAACTGCTTAATTGACGCAGCAAAAGGTAATCACAGTCTGGCTAAGTTTTTGGTTAGCCTTCCTCTTATTAGTTACATTACAAATCTGACCCATTAAGTATTTCACAAACTGTGCACTATATGCAGCCACTGCATATACCTGGCTCTTCTTTGCTTTCCCAGCTGGCTATAGCAGCACATATGGTTAGAATATCATATGTTTTGAATCTGTAGGATTATGTTATTCTAATAGTTTGCTGTATCTGTAAGGTTAGTGTGGGTAAGTTAACAGTAACATATATAATGACAGAATCATCAGCATATTGAAACAATTTTATACTGTTTGTATAAAGGGGCATATCATTTGTATAGACAGTTAAAACAGTGGTCCTAAGATGCTGTCTTGGGGAGCTCCTATACTAGTCTGGATTTTGGGGGATGTAGCAGTATTTCAGCATATGTTCTGAGTTCTGTTGGATAAGGAACTTGAACCATTGAATAACTGCAGATGTGCACCATATGTTGTGTAGTTGTTGCAGCAGAATGTAATGACTGACTACATTAAAAGCTTTAGAGAACTATATGATAAGGACATCAGCAAGATTTCCACTGCTGCATTGTGTGGAAATGTAATCAGTTAATTCAACAAGTGTGGACTGAGTGTTAAGGGCAGGCCACAATACACCCTGGGTTGTAGATAACTTGCTATGTTAAGGGGTGTGGTTCATGAATTGGACATATACTACTCACTTTAATATCTTGGGTTAGGGACTGAGAAAAGAGATAAGCCTATAGTTTTCAGGTTTTTGCCTATCACCTCCTTTGAGAAGATATATGAGTTTGGATACTTTCCAAATGGAGGGGACATAATGATTAGGAAATAAGAAATAACATTTGAGGTATGCTGTTGAAATTGTGGTGGTAGTCCATCTATTGAGGATGATCCATGTGCTTTTATTTTCTGAAGGATTTTTTAATGTCCATTACTTTTACTGTTTTGAATGTAAATGTTTGAGTTCTACCCTTGCCTCAGTAGTATGTGGGACTGTGTAGCCAAGGTTTGCTGTTGAATATTTGTTAATAATTGTCTTAAAATGGTTGACAGCTGTGTTGACCATTGATAGATTATTTGGGAGTTTTAAAGGGTGACTATCAGTGATCTGTGATTTATCATTGAATTGTTCAAAGATATTCCAGAAGGCAGAATTGTTGTCTTTATTTCTACTTGGCAACTTTAAGTAAGTCTTTAGCATAGGTAATTCTGGTGCTGTTTGTTTTGTGGATATGCAGGAGATCCATCAGACTGGGATCTGACAATGCCCTGTATGCCAGGCATAGATCTCCCCTCACAAGCCTGTAGGAGACAGAATACAGGGATAGGACATTGAGATGGTCTGCATAGGATATTTTACTTATGCCCTGTATTCTTTTGGTGAGGAATCTCTGCAGGTGTTCCAATTGTTGGATATGCCTGATTAGGTGCATACCAAAGAGGGCACTGTGCTCAATGACAGGTCTGATGAATTGTGAATACAGTTGGACAATGACCTTCTTGGACTTAGATGACATACCTTTGTTTATAAGTTGCACAACATAGAATGATTTCCTCACTACTGTAGACACAATATGGTCAAAGGATAGATAGTTCATTACAGATGCTCCTGAAGTTCACAGGCATTGTTTTTATCACATTAAGGTTTTGTGGTAAGCATGATGGTGTTTTAAGTAGGACTGCATTATGTGATATAGTGGTCCAGGGTTAAGGTCAGTGTCAACTGCTCATAGTAATTACATTAGTAATAAATAAGTACATGGCTCTGTTTATAGGGAGTGAATTGCAGCGTCATATAGTGGGATAGTTGGTATTTATATTTGTTTGTTAGCATTGTGGATTGTAATAATTTACTATAAAACTGTTCTACATTAATGTATATTTTACTAATGTGTTTGTTACAGTTTTGTTTTATTTCAGTGTAAAATAGAAACCTGGGAATCTGATAATGGAGTACTGGATCTCTACATATGCACAATGAGAGAAAAGGAAATAATTGCATCATTCTTACATGGAGTTGCATTTATAAAGGAATAAAACTTGATACATTCTATGTCTGCCTCACTGCTTTTTGTAATTCTGAAATTGTGTCCATCTTGTAGTGATAATAACATAGATTTACAAACTACCATGCAGGAACATTGGGCCAATGATTTATAGCTGCTAAAAGAAGCTACTCTTTATAGAAGCCACACTCTGATACAAGCCACCTTTTAAATCTCTTCACATTTTTTTCTTATTCTGTGCAAAGGCATTTTAGACCAATTTATACCTGTATAGTATCAGTAGACAGTGCAAGTTCAGTGGGATCCACAATGACAGTACTGCAGTAGTACATTTATCGTAAACCTAAAAAAGTCTTAAGGAAGCATACCAGCACTATATAAAATACCTACATTCAGTGTGATACACAGTGACAGTACTGCAGTAGTACATTTATGTTAAACCTAAAATAAGCTTAAGGAAAACACACTAGCACTATATAAAACACCTACATTCAGTGTGATACACAGTGACAGTACTGCTGTAGTACATTTATCCTAAACTTAAAATAAGCTTAAGGAAAACATACTAGCAATCTAAAATACCTACATTCAGTGGGATCCACAGTGAGAGTACTCATTAGTACATTTATCCTAAACCCAAAATAAGCTTACGGAAAACACACTAGCACTATATAAAATATCTACATTCAGTAGGGATCCACAGTGAAAGTACTGCAGTAGTACATTTATCCTAAACCTAAAATAAGCTTAAGGAAAACATACTAGCACTATATATAATACCTACATTCAGTAGGGATCCACAGTGACAGTACTGCATTAGTACATTTTGCTTAAAGTTAAAACAAAATTAAGGAAAACCTACTAACATTATATAAAATACCTACATTCAGTGGGATCCACAGTGACAGTTCTGCAATAGTACATTTATATTAAATCTAAAATAAGCTTAAGGAAAACACACTAGCACTATATAAAATACCTACATTCAGTGGGATCCACAGTGGCAGTACTGCAGTAGTACATTTATATTAAACCTAAAATAAGCTTAAGGAAAACACACTAGCACTATATAAAATACCTACATTCGGTTGGATTCACATTGACAGTACTGCAGTATACCAACGCCAAAATCACAATTCAGTGCATTACAGTGTGGAAACAGGAAATTTCCCATTCCCTACACTGTAGCACAATCTTGGAGTTGGTATATTTAAGTAGGGGGGTGGGGGGTGCAGGGGGCTTGCCACCATGCTTACACCCTTTAGGTTTTTTTTTACTGTTTTTCTTTTTAATTTTTAAAAATATTTGAACACTTAACTGTTTGATCTCTAATGGTTGACCTTTATAGATTCAAACATTTAAGCATTTGTCTATCTAATATAGACCTTAAAATACCCACATTCAGTGTGATACACAGTGACAGTACTGCAGTAGTACATTTATCCTAAACCTAAAATAAGCTTAAGGAAAACACACCAGCACTATATAAAACACCTACATTCAGTGGGATCCACAGTGACAGTGCTGAAGTAGTAAATTTTCCTAAACCTAAAATAAGATTAAGGAAAACATACTAGCACTATAGAAAATATTTATATTCAGTGGGATCCACAGTGGCAGTACTGCATTAGTACATTTATCCTAAACCTAAAATAAGCTTAAGGAAAACATACTAGCACTATATAAAATAACAACATTCAGTGGGATCCACAGTGACAGTACTACAGTAGTACATTTATCCTAAACCTAAAATAGTCTTAAGGAAACATACCAGCACTATATAAAATACCTACATTCAGTATGATACACAGTGACAGTACTGCAGTAGTACATTTATCTTAAACCTAAAATAAGCATAAGGAAAACACACTAGCACTATATAAAACACCTGCATTCAGTGGGATCCACAGTGACAGTGCTGAAGTAGTACATTTATCCTAAACCTAAAATAAGTTTAAGGAAAACATACCAGCACTATATAAAATACCTACATTCAGTGGGATCCACAGTGACAGTACTACAGTAGTACATTTATCCTAAACCTAAAATAGTCTTAAGGAAACATACCAGCACTATATAAAATACCTACATTCAGTGGGATACACAGTGACAGTACTGCAGTAGTACATTTATCTTAAACCTAAAATAAGCTTAAGGAAAACACACTAGCACTTTATAAAATACCTACATTCAGTGTGATACACAGTGACTGTACTGCAGTAGTACTTTATCTTAAACCTAAAATAAGCTTAAGAAAAACATACTAGCACTATATAAAATACTTATATTCAGTGGGATCCACAGTGACAGTACTGCAGTAGTACATTTATCTTAAACCTAAAATAAGCTTAAGGAAAACACACTAGCACTATATAAAATACCTACATTCAGTGTGATACACACTGACAATACTGCAGTAGTACATTTATCCTAAACCTACAGTAAGCTTAAGGAAAACACACTAGCACTATATAAAACACCTACATTCAGTGGGATCCACAGTGACAGTGCTGAAGTAGTAAATTTTCTTAAACCTAAAATAAGATTAAGGAAAACATACTAGCACTATATAAAATATTTATATTCAGTGGGATCCACAGTGGCAGTACTGCATTAGTACATTTATCCTAAACCTAAAATAAGCTTAAGGAAAACATACTAGCACTATATAAAATAACAACATTCAGTGGGATCCACAGTGACAGTGCTACAGTAGTACATTTATCCTAAACCTAAAATAGTCTTAAGGAAACATACCAGCACTATATAAAATACCTACATTCAGTATGATACACAGTGACAGTACTGCAGTAGTACATTTATCTTAAACCTAAAATAAGCATAAGGAAAACACACTAGCACTACATAAAACACCTGCATTCAGTGGGATCCACAGTGACAGTGCTGAAGTAGTACATTTATCCTAAACCTAAAATAAGTTTAAGGAACACATACCAGCACTATATAAAATACCTACATTCAGTGTGATACACAGTGACAGTACTGCAGCAGTACATTTATCTTAAACCTAAAATAAGCATAAGGAAAACACACTAGCACTATATAAAACACCTGCATTCAGTGGGATCCACAGTGACAGTGCTGAAGTAGTACATTTATCCTAAACCTAAAATAAGTTTAAGGAAAACATACCAGCACTATATAAAATACCTACATTCAGTGGGATCCACAGTGACAGTACTACAGTAGTACATTTATCCTAAACCTAAAATAGACTTAAGGAAACATACCAGCACTATATAAAATAGATACATTCAGTGTGATACACAGTGATAGTACTGCAGTAGTACATTTATCTTAAACCTAAAATAAGCTTAAGGAAAACATACTAGTACTATATAAAATACTTATATTCAATGGGTTCCACAGTGACAGTACTGCAGTAGTACATTTACTTAAAACTAAAATAAGCTTAAGGAAAACACACTAGCACTATATAAAATACTTATATTCAGTGGGATCCACAGTGACAGTACTGCAGTAGTACATTTATCTTAAACCTAAAATAAGCTTAAGGAAAACACACTAGCACTATATAAAATACCTACATTCAGTGGGATCCACAGTGGCAGTACTGCAGTAGTACATTTATCCCAAACCTAAAATAGTCTTAAGGAAACATACCAGCACTATATAAAATAGATACATTCAGTGTGATACACAGTGATAGTACTGCAGGAGTACATTTATCTTAAACCTAAAATAAGCTTAAGGAAAACAAACTGGCACTATATAAAAAAAACTACATTCAGTGTGATACACACTGACAATACTGCAGTAGTACATTTATCTTAAACCTACAGTAAGCTTAAGGAAAACATACCAGCACTATATAAAATACCTACATTCGATTGTGATACACAGTGAGAATACTGCAGTAGTACATTTATCTTAAACCTAAAATAAGCTTAAGGAAAACACACTAGCACTATATAAAATACCTACATTCAGTGGGATCCACAGTGGCAGTACTGCAGTAGTACATTTATCCCAAACCTAAAATAGTCTTAAGGAAACATACCAGCACTATATAAAATACCTACATTCAGTATGATACACAGTGACAGTACTGCAGTAGTACATTTATCTTAAACCTAAAATAAGCATAAGGAAAACACACTAGCACTATATAAAACACCTGCATTCAGTGGGATCCACAGTGACAGTGCTGAAGTAGTACATTTATCCTAAACCTAAAATAAGTTTAAGGAAAACATACCAGCACTATATAAAATACCTACATTCAGTGGGATCCACAGTGACAGTACTACAGTAGTACATTTATCCTAAACCTAAAATAGTCTTAAGGAAACATACCAGCACTATATAAAATACCTACATTCAGTGGGATACACAGTGACAGTACTGCAGTAGTACATTTATCTTAAACCTAAAATAAGCTTAATGAAAACACACTAGCACTTTATAAAATACCTACATTCAGTGTGATACACAGTGACTGTACTGCAGTAGTACTTTATCTTAAACCTAAAATAAGCTTAAGAAAACATACTAGCACTATATAAAATACTTATATTCAGTGGGATCCACAGTGACAGTACTGCAGTAGTACATTTATCTTAAACCTAAAATAAGCGTAAGGAAAACACACTAGCACTATATAAAATACCTACATTCAGTGTGATACACACTGACAATACTGCAGTAGTACATTTATCCTAAACCTACAGTAAGCTTAAGGAAAACACACTAGCACTATATAAAACACCTACATTCAGTGGGATCCACAGTGACAGTGCTGAAGTAGTAAATTTTCCTAAACCTAAAATAAGATTAAGGAAAACATACTAGCACTATATAAAATATTTATATTCAGTGGGATCCACAGTGGCAGTACTGCATTAGTACATTTATCCTAAACCTAAAATAAGCTTAAGGAAATCATACTAGCACTATATAAAATAACAACATTCAGTGGGATCCACAGTGACAGTACTACAGTAGTACATTTATCCTAAACCTAAAATAGTCTTAAGGAAACATACCAGCACTATATAAAATACCTACATTCAGTATGATACACAGTGACAGTACTGCAGTAGTACATTTATCTTAAACCTAAAATAAGCATAAGGAAAACACACTAGCACTATATAAAACACCTGCATTCAGTGGGATCCACAGTGACAGTGCTGAAGTAGTACATTTATCCTAAACCTAAAATAAGTTTAAGGAAAACATACCAGCACTATATAAAATACCTACATTCAGTGGGATCCACAGTGACAGTACTGCAGTAGTACATTTATCCTAAACCTAAAATAAGCTTAAGGAAAACATACTAGCACTATATAAAATAACAACATTCAGTGGGATCCACAGTGACAGTGCTACAGTAGTACATTTATCCTAAACCTAAAATAGTCTTAAGGAAACATACCAGCACTATATAAAATACCTACATTCAGTATGATACACAGTGACAGTACTGCAGTAGTACATTTATCTTAAACCTAAAATAAGCATAAGGAAAACACACTAGCACTACATAAAACACCTGCATTCAGTGGGATCCACAGTGACAGTGCTGAAGTAGTACATTTATCCTAAACCTAAAATAAGTTTAAGGAAAACATACCAGCACTATATAAAATACCTACATTCAGTGTGATACACAGTGACAGTACTGCAGCAGTACATTTATCTTAAACCTAAAATAAGCATAAGGAAAACACACTAGCACTATATAAAACACCTGCATTCAGTGGGATCACAGTGACAGTGCTGAAGTAGTACATTTATCCTAAACCTAAAATAAGTTTAAGGAAAACATACCAGCACTATATAAAATACCTACATTCAGTGGGATCCACAGTGACAGTACTACAGTAGTACATTTATCCTAAACCTAAAATAGACTTAAGGAAACATACCAGCACTATATAAAATAGATACATTCAGTGTGATACACAGTGATAGTACTGCAGTAGTACATTTATCTTAAACCTAAAATAAGCTTAAGGAAAACATACTAGTACTATATAAAATACTTATATTCAATGGGTTCCACAGTGACAGTACTGCAGTAGTACATTTACTTAAAACTAAAATAAGCTTAAGGAAAACACACTAGCACTATATAAAATACTTATATTCAGTGGGATCCACAGTGACAGTACTGCAGTAGTACATTTATCTTAAACCTAAAATAAGCTTAAGGAAAACACACTAGCACTATATAAAATACCTACATTCAGTGGGATCCACAGTGGCAGTACTGCAGTAGTACATTTATCCCAAACCTAAAATAGTCTTAAGGAAACATACCAGCACTATATAAAATAGATACATTCAGTGTGATACACAGTGATAGTACTGCAGGAGTACATTTATCTTAAACCTAAAATAAGCTTAAGGAAAACAAACTGGCACTATATAAAAAAAACTACATTCAGTGTGATACACACTGACAATACTGCAGTAGTACATTTATCTTAAACCTACAGTAAGCTTAAGGAAAACATACCAGCACTATATAAAATACCTACATTCGGTGTGATACACAGTGAGAATACTGCAGTAGTACATTTATCTTAAACCTAAAATAAGCTTAAGGAAAACACACTAGCACTATATAAAATACCTACATTCAGTGGGATCCACAGTGGCAGTACTGCAGTAGTACATTTATCCCAAACCTAAAATAGTCTTAAGGAAACATACCAGCACTATATAAAATACCTACATTCAGTATGATACACAGTGACAGTACTGCAGTAGTACATTTATCTTAAACCTAAAATAAGCATAAGGAAAACACACTAGCACTATATAAAACACCTGCATTCAGTGGGATCCACAGTGACAGTGCTGAAGTAGTACATTTATCCTAAACCTAAAATAAGTTTAAGGAAAACATACCAGCACTATATAAAATACCTACATTCAGTGGGATCCACAGTGACAGTACTACAGTAGTACATTTATCCTAAACCTAAAATAGTCTTAAGGAAACATACCAGCACTATATAAAATACCTACATTCAGTGGGATACACAGTGACAGTACTGCAGTAGTACATTTATCTTAAACCTAAAATAAGCTTAATGAAAACACACTAGCACTTTATAAAATACCTACATTCAGTGTGATACACAGTGACTGTACTGCAGTAGTACTTTATCTTAAACCTAAAATAAGCTTAAGAAAAACATACTAGCACTATATAAAATACTTATATTCAGTGGGATCCACAGTGACAGTACTGCAGTAGTACATTTATCTTAAACCTAAAATAAGCGTAAGGAAAACACACTAGCACTATATAAAATACCTACATTCAGTGTGATACACACTGACAATACTGCAGTAGTACATTTATCCTAAACCTACAGTAAGCTTAAGGAAAACACACTAGCACTATATAAAACACCTACATTCAGTGGGATCCACAGTGACAGTGCTGAAGTAGTAAATTTTCCTAAACCTAAAATAAGATTAAGGAAAACATACTAGCACTATATAAAATATTTATATTCAGTGGGATCCACAGTGGCAGTACTGCATTAGTACATTTATCCTAAACCTAAAATAAGCTTAAGGAAATCATACTAGCACTATATAAAATAACAACATTCAGTGGGATCCACAGTGACAGTACTACAGTAGTACATTTATCCTAAACCTAAAATAGTCTTAAGGAAACATACCAGCACTATATAAAATACCTACATTCAGTATGATACACAGTGACAGTACTGCAGTAGTACATTTATCTTAAACCTAAAATAAGCATAAGGAAAACACACTAGCACTATATAAAACACCTGCATTCAGTGGGATCCACAGTGACAGTGCTGAAGTAGTACATTTATCCTAAACCTAAAATAAGTTTAAGGAAAACATACCAGCACTATATAAAATACCTACATTCAGTGTGATACACAGTGACAGTACTGCAGCAGTACATTTATCTTAAACCTAAAATAAGCATAAGGAAAACACACTAGCACTATATAAAACACCTGCATTCAGTGGGATCCACAGTGACAGTGCTGAAGTAGTACATTTATCCTAAACCTAAAATAAGTTTAAGGAAAACATACCAGCACTATATAAAATACCTACATTCAGTGGGATCCACAGTGACAGTACTACAGTAGTACATTTATCCTAAACCTAAAATAGTCTTAAGGAAACATACCAGCACTATATAAAATAGATACATTCAGTGTGATACACAATGATAGTACTGCAGTAGTACATTTATCTTAAACCTAAAATAAGCTTAAGGAAAACATACTAGTACTATATAAAATACTTATAATCAATGGGTTCCACAGTGACAGTACTGCAGTAGTACATTTATCTTAAAACTGAAATAAGCTTAAGGAAAACACACTAGCACTATATAAGATACTTATGTTCAGTGGGATCCACAGTGACAGTACTGCAGTAGTACATTTATCTTAAACCTAAAATAAGCTTAAGGAAAACACACTAGCACTATATAAAATACCTACATTCAGTGGGATCCACAGTGGCAGTACTGCAGTAGTACATTTATCCCAAACCTAAAATAGTCTTAAGCAGGGGTGTAGCTAGGATTTTCAAATTTGTACTGACAGCTCTCAAACTGCTACCCCCCTCCCCAGCCAAGCTACGGCCATTCTCGTAATTCACGGTTCGCTCTTTTAGTGTCGTTGAAGAGGCATTCGCTGTAATGCCTCTTCAGTAATATAATATAGAGTGTCTGCTGTATAGGGAATTTTCAGTTGAAAGCCAAGTGCTCTTGTATTGTTTAGAATTCTCTGTTTGTGGGATACATGTGCCTTAACAAAGAAAGCATCTTTCACAACTTCAGTTCTCTTTATGACATGCAAGTTCTGTTTAGTAACTCAAAGGTGATGTGTACCATGAAATTATTTCATACATCACACAGGTGGACACTAATGGCACATTAGCAGATCACGTTAATGGCTTGCTATATTCTCAGGAATATGAAGAATTTGTCATGACCTTCCAAAGCAAGCAGTCATTGTTATTGAATAAAATCCATGGCCAGTAAAGCCTTAAGCCCAGTGGTTCTGGCTGACAGTGCCTGTGGACTTGTGTTATTAATGCAGCACTATGTTGTGATCATGACATAAGCGGTATGCAAAGATGGTGAAGAATAGAAAGATGTTCAGTTAGGAATACAAGCCTTAACTGCCCTGGGAAGTTCAGTGAGGAATACCATCTTTAACTGGAGAATTACTGGGAAGTTCATTGAGGAATATTATCCTTAACTGGAGAATTACTGGGAAGTTCAGTGAGGAATACTGTCCTTAAATGGAGAATTAATGGACAGATGAGCAATGACCAAAATATTTGGCTCCAATTTAAATATTTAGTTCCTTAAGAGATAGCAAATTGTTTAAGGGACTTGCATAGTGTGATCATATGACCAACAATAGAATACGACAGAAAACAGGTACAGATAACACAGATGGCCTTCTGAATCTTCCAGTCCTGAAGTTCTGTGAAGAGATACTCAGAACAGGAGACTACAATGAAATTAGACAGGTACAAATGTTATCAACACTGATATGACTGAGGTAATGATAACACTGAATACTAATGACAGCACAGACTCTGTAAAGTGTTATTTTGTGTTCGCAATTTACTAGTTAACACATAAAAAGCGTTCGATTTATCAGGCAGAAGACACTGTTTTCATAAAGGCCTAATCAAACAATTTTGTAGATAAACTCCAATGAATAACAGTGAACTTTCTTTGGTGAAAAGTCATATGGAGTACATCAACAGTACACAAGGAAGGTCAAATAGTACATAAAATTAAAGCAAGAATTTGCCAAAAATATACTTAATCAAAAAAATCAGACACTCAAAGGCAGGAAAAAAGAAAAGTTAGTCATTTTCTACTGCATCACAAATGAATTATTAGACAATGTCCACACTATGCGAGTAATGAGGACACATATTCTTTTATTAACATAATACACAAAGAAATGGAGCAGATTAGCCAGTTGAAAACGGTGCAACATGTTCATTTCATCCTATTAAAGCATATTTTTCTTGGTAATTTGCTGCACAGTGGTATTCCCCCTTTCCCTAAACTACAGCAACCCTATAACCCGTTTGAAGTTCAGGAGTGCATGCAGTATATATAATCTGAGTGTATGTGTGGGACAGGACTTTGACCAAGCAAAAAATAAAACAATATTTTCATGAATGAAGTGGCATGGCCAGAACTCCATTCTGTGAAAAGGGTTTTGATCAACTGTCTCAGAGATGAGCATGATATTTACATATGTGATATGCTCTGAGCAGTAGCTGTCATGATTGACTTTAGCAGTAGAAATTCCCTTTAATACTACCAGACAGTGTCAGAATTAAATGCTTACTTTTGACTATGGTGGGATCTAGCAGTTATAATCTATATTTATAGCAATTTTGTTTTTATGATCAGTCTTCATAAAAGGCATAAAATAAAGCAGAAAGCATGTTTAAGTCTAGCTACAAAGGCAATGATTATAACAACCAAAAATGTGCTTGAGGGTAAAATAAAATATCCTGCATATAAAAAAAATGGTAGTCATGAAGTCATCATTGTGATGCAAAAATGGCTGATGGTTGGATTCATAAAGCCCCTTAATATCAGACAAGACTGTAGCGCAACTGGATTAAAGTTATGCTGAAGTACATCCAGAAAAATGAACCAAGTGAGAGTAGTAACCACTGCATGGTAAAGGACAGTGTCATGTAAAGCATAGTACATAGTTGCACACCATAAACCCTAGATGCATTTTATCTGCTTCAAAGGATATAACAATCATCATCAGCAGCACAATAAAGATATTAGAAGAACTGAAAGAGCAGATGAAAGAATTGACATTTGCCAAATGTTGTTGGTCAAAATATGCATTTATCAAATGAGGTTAATGTAGCTGGGTTTTGCCCCTGGACAACAGTACAGTAACCTTTGTGTTGATTATATTAAGACAGGTGGTGCAAGAAGTGAAGTTAATGGCACAGTAGGTGAAGGCGCCTCTGCAGCAAAAGATGCACTTTGCAAAACTGAGATACCTTGTAACATTTTAAAAGAATCTGAATTTTATTGGAGGCTTATGGTATCTAAAATAACTACAACTGCACAAGCTGAAGCATTAAACCACTTCTACACGTCTGCCATAAAGAGGGGAGTAGGGAAATTATACACACACACATATATATATGGGTTACAGTTAGGTGGTCAATTTATTGTTTCATTTTATAAATCATTGAACATCCTATTTCTTTGAATCATTTCTAGTCCAAATAAGTGCAGGCAACATAATGACATCATGGGTAATTAGTGTGAGGAGGTTTCCCCACTGTTGTGCAATCTCAAAATTAGTATATGTAGAGTTCTTGGGGGGGGGGGGTAAGAGGTGCAAGCACTTACATAAGTTTTTTTTTTGTATATACATATACAAATAATTGCTACTATACAATCCACAGACCAGTTACAACAGACTATAAGCACAGATCCTAACTCTATCAATTGGGTTATAATTTGCAATGGCAACACCCCATTTACAGCAGTAACTAAACTACTAAACATTCTTAAGTATAAAACTGCTTTTTTCCCAGAAAGATAAGTGAGAGTTAAAATAAACAGCACAGCATGCCCCTGGCTTATTTCAGACATCAAAAAGCTCTTAAAAGCTACATGTTGATGATGAGACCTAAAAATGTGGAAAGCAGATCCATCCAATACTAATAAAAATACATTTTTATAACCTCAAATGACATATACATGGATCAGCATAAATTATAGTCTGTAAAATATTAACAACCAGCGTTTCTTTCCTGCTGCAACACTCCGTCCCTCGCTCTCTCTGTTTGATAACTGTCCCACTGACTTTGAAATAACATTGAAAGAATAGTAGTAATAAAATATTTAATGGTGATGATAGGACTTTCAGAAAAACCCTACAGGAAACCTTATACTAAAAACTGGATCTTCAAACCAGCGCTTGCAAATAATGTAGCATGGTCATGACTCCCTTTAACATTTTATACTCGGTTAGTTTTTCTATGAGCACAAACATACATACACTTGCCCACACACATACACAGACACACACACACACACAATTACTCACCTGGTCATGACTCCCTTTAACATTTTATACTCGGTTAGTTTTTCTATGAGCACAAACATACATACACTTGCCCACACACACACACACACACACACAGACACACACAATTACTCACCACCCCGACCACCATAACGGATCTGCTTCCAACCACCATAACGGATCTGCTTCTGACCACCATAACGGATCTGCTTCCAACCACCATAACGGATCTGCTTCCGACCACCATAACGGATCTGCTTCCAACCACCATAACGAATCCGCTTCCCGCTCAGACAGCATGATGAAGTGAGACCAACATCCTCCTCCCGTTTCCTCCAAAAGCATTTGAACTGACTGCCCTGATGCGCTACTGGCTGGTCGGCCGGAAATACATGTGCGGAGCTCCTGACTGGATGCGCTGACATCATCGTGCAGTAAAGCGCGAAAAAGTGAACATTTAAAATGCTACCCCCCTTCTACATAAGTTGTACTAAAATCAGTACAGTGCGTATGCCTCCCGACGTCCCTGGTCTTAAGGAAACATACCAGCACTATATAAAATAGATACATTCAGTGTGATACACAGTGATAGTACTGCAGGAGTACATTTATCTTAAACCTAAAATAAGCTTAAGGAAAACACACTGGCACTATATAAAAAAACCTACATTCAGTGTGATACACACTGACAATACTGCAGTAGTACATTTATCTTAAACCTACAGTAAGCTTAAGGAAAACATACCAGCACTATATAAAATACCTACATTCGGTGTGATACACAGTGAGAGTACTGCAGTAGTACATTTATCTTAAACCTAAAATAAGCTTAAGGAAAACACACTAGCACTATATAAAATACCTACATTCAGTGGGATCCACAGTGGCAGTACTGCAGTAGTACATTTATCCCAAAGCTAAAACAGTCTTAAGGAAACATACCAGCACTATATAAAATACCTACATTCAGTATGATACACAGTGACAGTACTGCAGTAGTACATTTATCTTAAACCTAAAATAAGCATAAGGAAAACACACTAGCACTATATAAAACACCTGCATTCAGTGGGATCCACAGTGACAGTGCTGAAGTAGTACATTTATCCTAAACCTAAAATAAGTTTAAGGAAAACATACCAGCACTATATAAAATACCTACATTCAGTGTGATACACAGTGACAGTACTGCAGCAGTACATTTATCTTAAACCTAAAATAAGCATAAGGAAAACACACTAGCACTATATAAAATACCTATGTTCAGTGGGATCGACAGTGACAGTACTGCAGTAGTACATTTATCTTAAACCTAAAATAAGCATAAGGAAAACACACTAGCACTATATAAAACACCTGCATTCAGTGGGATCCACAGTGACAGTGCTGAAGTAGTACATTTATCCTAAACCTAAAATAAGTTTAAGGAAAACATACCAGCACTATATAAAATACCTACATTCAGTGGGATCCACAGTGACAGTACTACAGTAGTACATTTATCCTAAACCTAAAATAGTCTTAAGGAAACATACCAGCACTATATAAAATAGATACATTCAGTGTGATACACAGTGATAGTACTGCAGTAGTACATTTATCTTAAACCTAAAATAAGCTTAAGGAAAACATACTAGTACTATATAAAATACTTATATTCAATGGGTTCCACAGTGACAGTACTGCAGTAGTACATTTATCTTAAAACTGAAATAAGCTTAAGGAAAACACACTAGCACTATATAAAATACTTATGTTCAGTGGGATCCACAGTGACAGTACTGCAGTAGTACATTTATCTTAAACCTAAAATAAGCTTAAGGAAAACACACTAGCACTATATAAAATACCTACATTCAGTGGGATCCACAGTGGCAGTACTGCAGTAGTACATTTATCCCAAACCTAAAATAGTCTTAAGGAAACATACCAGCATTATATAAAATAGATACATTCAGTGTGATACACAGTGATAGTACTGCAGGAGTACATTTATCTTAAACCTAAAATAAGCTTAAGGAAAACACACTGGCACTATATAAAAAACCTACATTCAGTGTGATACACACTGACAATACTGCAGTAGTACATTTATCCTAAACCTACAGTAAGCTTAAGGAAAACATACCAGCACTATATAAAATACCTACATTCGGTGTGATACACAGTGAGAGTACTGCAGTAGTACATTTATCTTAAACCTAAAATAAGCTTAAAGAAAACATACCAGCACTATATAAAATACCTACATTCAGTGGGATCCACAGTGACAGTACTGCAGTAGTACATTTATCCTAAACCTAAAATAGTCTTAAGGAAACATACCAGCACTATATAAAATACCTACATTCAGTGGGATCCACAGTGACAGTACTACAGTAGTACATTTATCTTAAACCTAAATTAAGCATAAGGAAAACACACTAGCACTATATAAAACACCTACATTCAGTGTGATACACAGTGACAGTACTGCAGTATACCAACTCCAAAATCACACTTCAGTGCATTACAGTGTGGAAACAGGAAATTTCCCATTCCCTACACTGTAGCGCAATATTGGAGTTGGTATATTTAAGTAGGGGGTGGGGGTGCAGGGGGCTTTCCCCCCTGCTTACACCCTTTAGTTTTTTTTTTACTGTTTTTTTTTTTTTAATTTTTAAAAATATTCGAACACTTAACTGTTTGATCTCTAATGGTTGACCTTTAGAGATTCAAACATTTAAGCATTTGTCTATCTAATATAGACCTTAAAATACCCACATTCAGTGTGATACACAGTGACAGTACTGCAGTAGTACATTTATCCTAAACCTAAAATAAGCATAAGGAAAACACACTAGCACTATATAAAACACCTACATTCAGTGGGATCCACAGTGACAGTACTGAAGTAGTACATTTATCCTAAACCTAAAATAAGATTAAGGAAAACATACTAGCACTATATAAAATATTTATATTCAGTGGGATCCACATTGGCAGTACTGCAGTAGTACATTTATCCTAAACCTAAAATAAGCTTAAGGAAAACATACTAGCACTATATAAAATACCTACATTCAGTGGGATCCACAGTGACAGTACTACAGTATTACTTTTATCCTAAACCTAAAATAGTCTTAAGTAAACATACCAGCACTATATAAAATACCTACATTCAGTGTGATACACAGTGATAGTACTGCAGTAGTACATTTATCCTAAACCTAAAATAAGCTTAAGGAAACATACTAGCACTATATATAATACCTACATTCAGTAGGGATCCACAGTGACAGTACTGCATTAGTACATTTATCTTAAACCTAAAATAAGCTTAAGGAAAACATACTAGCACTATATAAAATACTTATATTCAGTGGGATCCACAGTGACAGTACTGCAGTACTACATTTATCCTAAACCTAAAATAGGCTTAAGGAAAACACACTAGCACTATAGAAAATTCTTATATTCAGTGGGATCCACAGTGGCAGTACTGCAGTACTACATTTATCCTAAACCTAAAATAGGCTTAAGGAAAACACACTAGCACTATATAAAATACCTACATTCAGTGGGATCCACAGTGACAGTACTGCAGTAGTATATTTATCCTAAACCTAAAATAAGCTTAAGGAAAACACACTAGCACTATATAAAATACCTACATTCAGTGGGATCCACAGTGACAGTACTGCAGTAGTACATAATCTTAAACCCAAAATAAGCTTACGGAAAACACACTAGCACTATATAAAATACCTACATTCAGTAGGGATCCACAGTGACAGTGCTGCAGTAGTATATTTATCCTAAACCTAAAATAAGATTAAGGAAAACATACTAGCACCATATATAATACCTACATTCAGTAGGGATCCACAGTGACAGTACTGCATTAGTACATTTTGCCGAAAGTTAAAATAAACTAAAGGAAAACCTACTAACATTATATAAAATACCTACATTCAGTGGGATCCACAGTGACAGTTCTGCAGTAGTACATTTATATTAAACCTAAAATAAGCTTAAAGAAGCTACATTTTACAAGTAACCATCCTCCATACATTTTTAAAAACATCGTAAAGGGGCAGTGTATCCGTGCAGCGAGGATGTCTTCGACAGAAGCTGTGATGAGAACGGAACTTGATACCATTAGGACATTATTTAGTAATCGTGGATATCCGGACCACATGCTCCTGGATACAATTGAATATGTGGGTAATGAATGGGGTAAGAAGTACCCCCCTTTATTAGGTAAATATATAGTTAATGAAAAACATGAAGGGCTGCCATCCAGTTATTCTAGTCGAGCATGTATTTTGACTTACACTCCACATACGTGTTTTATTAAGGACATATTACGACAACATTGGAATATACTTGTTAGTTCGAATTTGGAACGTAATGTGGGAAATTCTCCTGAATTTGTATATAAGACAGGCATTAATTTAAAAGATTATTAGAGAAAGCCAATTATGATAATGCCATAAAGGATATGTACAAAGGTACAACAAAATGCGGCAGATGTAAACAGTGTAAGTTTATTAATGAATCCAGATACATTAGACTTAAAAACTTCAACTCTACATGTATTAGAACTAGAACTGGAAATTGTAACACAAGTAGGGTGATATATATTGCTACATGTTGTACTTGTCCTATGTATTACATAGGCAAGACTGAAAGAGTTTTCAAAAGCGTATATGAACACCTTTACCGTATTCAGAGGAAGGACATGAAGAATGCATTGTCTAAACATATCCATGAATATGGTAAAGAGCACACTTTTCAGTTTGCTATCATAGATACCATTAGTTATTCAACATTTGGGGGAAACTGGAAGATGAAACTGGCTGCCTTGGAAAGCAGATGGCAGATTTTATTAGACGCTACTAGACCCCCAGGACTAAACGAGTCCATCAGTATTAAACCTTTCTTGATCCTCTCTTAGTATAAGTCATTGAGTTATTATAGTATTGGTAATATACTTATTGATTTATTAAAAAGTCTCAAGTCTTCCAATATTGATAGTAGTATGAATATGAAATAGAGTTTTTAGTTTTTTTATATACTATATATAGTTTACATACATGTTTAAAAATAATTTTAAATATACAAATGTTTTATAAATATTTTATATAGTTTAATAGTTTGACAGTATAATTATTGTATACACTAGATATGGGTTTATTCAAATATCTAGGAAGATTATAAATATTGATTTTTTATGGTCATTGCTGCTGAATGTGCACTATACCTTTAAATGTTTTGGCGCAATTTTTAAAATGATTGTATTGGTTTATGTATAAAAAGGAAGTTATGGTGCTTGTTGACTGTTCTGAAGAAGACTGGGTTCCAGCTGAAAGCGCTTAACTGCTATAGGATTGTGGAATAAAAGAAAAGAATTTACATCCTTTCGTGCACGAGTTTCTTTGGGAAGTTCCTGTTCTTTTCAGTATTGGAGTTGTTGAACTTTCTTTTTGTTTAAAGCTTAAAGAAAACACACTAGCACTATATAAAATACCTACGTTCAGTGGGATCCACAGTGGCAGTACTGCAGTAGTACATTTATATTAAACCTAAAATATGCTTAAGGAAAACACACTAGCACTATATGAAATATCTACATTCAGTTGGCAGTACTGCAGTATACCAACTCCAAAATCACACTTCAGTCCATTACAGTGTGAAAAAAGGAAATTTCCCATTCCCTACACTGTAGCGCAATCTTGGAGTTGGTTTATTTAAGTAGGGGGGTGTGGGGGTGCAGGGGGCTTGCCCCCCTGCTTACACCCTTTAGGTTTTTTTTACTGGTTTTTTTTTTGTTTAATTTTTAAAAATATTCGAACACTTAACTGTTTGATCTCTAATGGTTGACCTTTAGAGATTCAAACATTTAAGCATTTGTCTATCTTATATAGACCTTAAAATACCCACATTCAGTGTGATACACAGTGGCAGTACTGCAGTAGTACATTTATCCTAAACCTAAAATAAGCTTAAGGGAAAAATACTAGCACTATATAAAATATCTACATTCAGTGTGATACACAGTGACAGTACTGCTGTAGTACATTTATCCTAAACCTAAAATAAGCTTAAGGAAAACATACTAGCACTATATAAAATACTTACATTCCGTGTGATACACAGTGACAGTACTGCTGTAGTACATTTATCCTAAACCTAAAATAAGCTTAAGGAAAACATACTAGCACTATATAAAATATCTACATTCAGTGGGATCCACAGTGGCAGTACTGCAGTGGTACATTTATCCTAAACCTAAAATAAGCTTAAGAAAATCATACTAGCACTATATAAAATACCTACAGTCAGTGTGATACACAGTGACATTACTGCAGTAGTACATTTATCCTAAACTTAAAATAAGCTTAAGGCAAACACACTAGCACTATATAAAATACCTATATTCAGTGGGATCTAAAGCGGCAGTTCTGCAGTAGTACATTTATCCTAAACCTAAAATAAGCTTAAGGAAAACATACTAGCACTATATAAAATATCTATATTCAGTGGGATCTACAGTGGCAGTACTGCTGTAGTACATTTATCTTAAACCTAAAATAAGCTTAAGGAAAACATACTAGCACTATATAAAATACCTACAGTCAGTGTGATGCACAGTGGCAGTACTGCAGTGGTACATTTATCCTAAACCTAAAATAAGCTTAAGGAAAACATACTAGCACTATATAAAACACCTACCTTAATTTAAGGATACTAATTTCCTGAAACTCTTTCTTAAGTTTTGACAAAAGAAACTTGGATAGTTTGACTTGAATGGATAGATGAATGACTGAGTGAGTGAGTGAGTGAATGAAGTCCTCTATCCATCCCACCACTCCTCTTTATCTGTCTCTTTCTTCTTCCTCCTCTCTCTCTGTCCCTTCCTTCACTCCTTCCATGGCACAAAGCCTATAAGCATCTGATGCAAGACTGTATCCTCCTATCTATCACTTGCCTACATACTTTTATGCATCCATTGCAATTTC
The DNA here is from genome assembly GCF_019279795.1 of Protopterus annectens. NCBI lineage: Eukaryota > Metazoa > Chordata > Ceratodontiformes > Protopteridae > Protopterus > Protopterus annectens. The sequence continues at coordinate 55,332,384 of NC_056738.1, read as the reverse complement.
ATTTGTACTTCATTATTTCTTAGAGAATGGGTGACCTGTAGATTGCACCCTGATTGGGAATGAACATTCTCCATCAGGGTGTTAATTTACAGATAATGCCTCCTGAAAAATGATTCCACCACTTCATGGCAGCATATCAAGTCACCTTGGAGCTCACACTGAAAAAAAAAAATAATGTCACCATTATTTTATGCTCACTAAGCAGACATTTTGCTGTTTAGTGAGTTTAAAATAAAAAAGAGTAAAATAAAAATCATGTCTGTTTTTGTGATTATGACTACATGTGAAAGTGTATGCTTGTATGAAAGTAAGAGAGAGAGAGAGATGATCAAAATAAATGAAACAGAAAAAGGTAAGTGTGTGTGTGTGTGTGTGTGTGTGTGTGTGTGTGTGTGTGTGTGTGTGTGTGTGTGTGTGTGTGTGTGTGTGTGTGTGTGCGTGTGTGTGTGTGTGTGTGTGTGTGTGTGTGTGTGTGTGTGTGTGTGTGTGTGTGTGTGTGTGTGTGTGTGTGTGTGTGTGTCTGTGAGAGAGAGAGAAAGGGAAAGTGAAGAGTGATAGTGATTGGGCGATCCCTGGCATCAGCAGCATCACATAAGAGGTTTGTGGACTTCTCATACTTGTCAACCTCTCAGCACAAGAAATCTGGACCGAGCCACAAATAACAGGGAAACAAAGGACTAAATATAGGGAAGGATTTTGAATATTGCTCTTATAAACTTAGAAAGTTGCTAGAATAACAGAGTTTCCATTCGCATCTATTTTCTGAAGGATATAAAGTCTGAAATTCAAATGGCTCATTACTTAATGAATTCGATCTTCAGTGATTTCACAGAATACTACAAATTTTATGAGGAATGGATGACCATATGAGCCAAAAAATCAGGATATTCAGCAAAAATCTGGACATTTGAGAGGTATGCTCTTGACACTTAGCTCAAGATAACTGGATAAGCCTAAAATAAAGGGGGGGGGGGCAAATGCTCAAAATAGGACCATATTTTACTTGAATATTGAGATTTGTGTTAGTATGCATTTTCTGAAGCAGAAGTGCGCCTGTGAGAGAGACTGAGTGAGCTGGACTCGTGGTAGCAGCAACAGTAAAGAAGGTTGCATTCCTGTGGACCTTTCACCTAAAGAAATCTGGATAAAGCCTGAAATGAGGGGGGGACAAAGTCTCAAAAATAGAGAGGGATTTTAATTATTGGTCTTATAAAATTACAAACTTGCTTAAATAAAGGATTTCTGTTAGCATGAATTTTCTTAAGAAAATAAAAGTCTGAAACCTTAATCTCCAATGACTGCCAACAAATCAAATGTCTTAGGAATAAGGGACTAGCCACCTGGTGGTATAAATCTTGGCTTGAGATGATTGTCACTACTGAAGTGACACCCAACGAGATGTGCAAAATGGGAAAAGGGGTTGAGGATGGATGGATACACTGCTTAAAATTTTTTGTATGTGCAGATGTAACACCGATATAAGCCTTTTTCAGGTTTATTTTAGGGATTGCACTACATCTCCAGTTTACATAACATTTTGTGTAATGCATTGTCTGGCAGTAATAAGCTTGAAAGGAGTTTGATTTACATTTTTTACCTTCCATTGTGAATTACTCACTGAAGATAGCATACAAGAGTGAATAAAATTTTATATTTATGGAGGCGTTCCTTTGCATATTACAACTTAATTAAATTATTAAATAAAGCCAGGAACTGAGCGACAGTGAGGAAGTCAAACGATGCAAAAATTAATTAAAATCTCCACTTTTAATACAAAAATATAAGACAGGATAAGTGTTTTCGCAAGTAGCTTCATCAGATCCATACAAAAATCCAAGTGTTGATTGCATACTTATATACCTGCAGATAATGACTCATACTCATGGTTAATTAGCAAACAAGGTACTGCCCATAATTTTTAAAGATATAGATGATGTTTAAAATGATAAATAAAAATGAATATATAAAAGCTTCATAAAATGCATTGCTGAAAGATAGATGATGGCTAGGCATCAAATTACAAACATATTGATTGGGATATTGTGACTAACTGAATTATATTAAGAAACACAAAACTATGTATAAATTAAAAAGTAAATACAACTGTATATGATCAGTGTATAACAATTCATTTGACATTTCTACGTTGTTTTAGTTTTGGTCTTGTAGAGGCTCTCTCATTCAGGCCAAAACCTTTGTCAGCCCTTAATGAAATAATCCATTGCATTTCTTTACTTTCTGTGTAGGTTCTGATATCACCTCCCCTTACATTAGGAGAGATAACTTCTAGCACCTTAAATAAAAAATAATGTTTATTGTTGTTTAATGTAATATGTTTGGCTAGAGCATTGTGCAATATACCTCTCTTCATATGGTAGATATGCTCCCTCATCCTATCTCTTAAGGGGCGATTAGTCTTGCCTACGTAGAATGACGGGCAGGATTGACAAGTAGCCAAATAAACCACATCTGATGTCATACAGTTTGCATCTGCGTGTATCATAAATACTTTCTGTAAGTCTGGTTGAAAAAAATGAATGTTACTGTCAATAAAATGGCAAAAATTACAGTGCCCACATGGCTTCATACAACCACCCTTATTATCACTTTTTATAGTTTTAGAGTAACAAAGTATCCTTTTTAAATTATGTTTATTCCTATAAAGGAAAGTGGGTGTCTCACCCACGATCCGTTTTAAATCACTGTCAACATGTAAAATACCCCAATGCCTATTAATAACTTCCTTGATTTTGAAGCAGTCAGAAGAAAATTGTGTTGAAAATCTAATACTGTGGTTATTACAGTTGTTACCTAAAGGATTATCAAATTCCCTAGGACCAAAATAAGGTGCTGCTCTAGTGCAATGCAGTTCATATATGTCATCCATATGGGAGTTGATTTCAGTTTGGGTATAACCCCTATTGACCAACCTGTTTTTCAGGCTAGTTAACTCAGTTTCAAAGCCATCATTCATGGGGTTTAATCTTGAGGCCCTGATAGCCTGTCCTCTTATAATATTTTTAAAAACGTAAGGGGGGTGCATACTGGATCTAGAAAGTAAGGTATTACTGTAACAGGCCTTACGATGTACACCTGTATTGATTATGTCATTTGGTAATCTCTCAATAAATAAATCTAGGAACTCTATCCTACGTGAGGAATATCGCATGGTAAACTTAAGGCAAGTCGTGAGGTTATTCATCATGAAATGCATGGATTCTAGTTGCTCAATAGTGCCATCCCATAAAAAGAAAAGGTCATCGAAGAAACGTCGATAAAACACTACGTGTTGCCTGAACATCTCCTCATGAAAAAGCACATGTTCTTCCCAGTATGCAAGAAACATATTTGCGTAGCTGTTGGCACATGGTATGCCCATTGCTATGCCTTCCTTCTGTCTATAAACAGTGGTCATGAACATAAAGAAGTTATTCTCTAAGACCAACTCCAAAAAATACACTATCAAATCTATTAAAACCATAGAATAATTACTATGTTCTTTTAGATATTCAGTTACATAGGTCAGCCCTAAGTCATTGGGAATGACAGTGAACAAAGACTGTACATCTAAGGTGACAAATAAATAGCCAGTAGTTGTACCAAGATGCTTAATACATTCATAAAGGTCAATAAGAAATTGCCTAGAGTCTTTTAATACTGTGATACTATCAGATAGAACTTGTTTCAAATGCTTTTCAATAAATACAGAGAGGTGTTCAGTTAGCCAACCATGACCTGAGACTATAGGTCTCATCGGTGGATCATAAGGGTCTTTATGTATTTTGGGCAAGCCATTGATAGTCGGAATGACTGGATGTAGAATATTCAAATATTCATAGAGGTTCTTGTCTATTAGTTTACTTTTAAAAATATCATACAGAGATTGTTTTACATGGTTGATCACTATATGTACACTTTCTAGAGAGACAGTTTCATAGAAATTATCTTGCATCATAGTGGTCATGCTGTTAGTGTTGTCAGACATGTTTAAAATGACTATTTTACTGCCCTTATCGGCAGGTCTAATAATGATGCTAGAGTCATTCTGTAGTTTATTCAAACAAAGCCTTTCTTTATGTGAGAGATTATCTCTGGTTTTAAATATTTGTCTAGTGTCTCTACCACCATAATAATTATACAATTCATCTTCTGTTAATTTAAGATAGGCTTCCAGAAGGGGGTGGTGTAATGGTGTAAAATCACTCAAATTCTTAAAAACAAATTTATTATCCTGTGTAGCACTAGTGTCAGTGTCCTTGTAAAGGAGCTTTAGCATGACATTTCTACAAAAGATTCTTAAATCAACAATAGTATCAACTAATCTACTCTGATTTTTAGGAATAAAGTTCAGGCCTTTACTCAGAAGCTGAATGTCCTCAGAGGTGAGTATAATATCAGATAGATTATAGACTAATGTTGGTCCATATTATTTTGAGAGTTTTTTTGTGTTGCAAACTCTTCTGAGAGTTTCCTCTTCTGTCTCCCTCTGCTTATGGAGCGTCCTCTTGGCGGGCCTTTCTCCATTCGAACAGGTAAGGGAAAAGACAGAGCATTAGTGAAAGACCTATCCATGTTGGCATCTCTAGGTCTGACAACAACCTCCCCATTAGTGTCAGTAAAAGTAGGTTTATTTTTAACAATATGTACTTCTGGGTATAAGTTTGTATCAGAACCCATACTAGGATGGACAATATGTATGACATCTACAGAGTCATTATGATTGTCCATAGTAGAGTCAATTCCACGTGAATCACTAGTAACAACGCTCCTGGTTTTACTCGCAATACCCATGTCAGTAATGTTTAAATTAGAAGCATCATTATTGCTACAGGCTTTATCATTGTATTTAGAACCAGAAATGTCACTTCTCATACACTTTTCTATATGCGTTTCATTCACTGTAACATTCCTATGACTTACATTTTCCAAATCAGATTGCTTATTTAAAAAGTTATTATCATTGTAAAATGTTTCTGTTTCACAGAAAAAAGTTTAAAATTAGTAAATAAAGCCAGGAATGAGGCTTTATTTACTGATTTTAAACTTTTTTTCTGTGAAGCTGAGCATTTACCTGTCCCATTGGATTTACTTTGCTACATTATTATTCTTTTTCACTTCCGTGGGCAGGAGTGAGTTTTTATAGTGATTTTACACTCAATACACTCATGGCGAATATCGAACTGGATTATAACCCAAGAAGTGATGACTGTGGCATTCCAAGAGGTGAAGACCATGGTTATGATGCCTTACAGTTAAGGTTTCAACAGCATTTGAAAGGAGCGACTAGTTCTTCCTGGTTTTTCGAGAGTGAGTCAGTCACTGATGATGTAACTGGAGCAACTGTCGATTCAGACAAACTACATACGCTCCTTGAGGGTATTGAGAAAAGCTTTATGAAGTTAAAGTGTCTCCAAACGCAGAGGATGCATTTCCAATTTTGTTTAGAAAAGAACATAATTCCACGTGGCTTGCGTGTTTTTACAATGCCAAGTCAGGGCAGAGATTATCCTGAATTGCTGGCACAGTGGCAGCGACTGAATATAGAGGTAAGTCGCAAATACTTACAGCTTCTAATAGACTTCTTCCTTCCGGAGGAAGCCAAATTAATAGACAACATCAACATGCAACAACAGACCTTGTTTAATGACTTTCCAATGGCATTTGTACAGTCATCGTTTGATAATCTGTTGGACAGTGTCTCTGCTTTTGAGCGCAAACTGTTGCAACAGAAATGACATAAAGTCACCAGGGATATCAACGATTTTAAGCAAGGCCATGTCTTTATGTGGCTGAGGCATGTTCAAGGAGAAAATGAAATGGTACAACGACCAGTTAATCATAATAACAATGATAATAACTTTTTAAATAAGCGATCTGATTTGGAAAATGTAAGTCATAGGAATGTTACAGTGAATGAAACTCATATAGAAAAGTGTATGAGAAGTGGCATTTCTGGTTCTAAATACAATGATAAAGCCTGTAGCAATAATGACGCTTCTAATTTAAACATTACTGACATGGGTACTGCGAGTAAAACCAGGAGCGTTGTTACTAGTGATTCACGTGGAATTGACTCTACTATGGACAATCGTAATTACTCTGTAGATGTCATACATATTGTCCATCCTAGTATGGGTTCTGATACGAACTTATACCCAGAAGTACATATTGTTAAAAATAAACCTACTTTTACTGACACTAATGGGGAGGTTGTTGTGAGACCTAGAGATGCCAACATGGATAGGTCTTTCACTAATGCTCTGTCTTTTCCCTTACCTGTTCAAATGGAGAAAGGCCCGCCAAGAGGACGCTCCATAAGCAGAGGGAGACAGAAGAGGAAACTCTCAGAAGAGTTTGCAACACAAAAAACTCTCAAAAAAATATGGACCAACAAGCGTTAGTCTATAATCTATCTGATATTATACTAACCTCTGAGGACATTCAGCTTCTGAGTAAAGGCCTGAACTTTATTCCTAAAAATCAGAGTAGATTAGTTGATACTATTGTTGATTTAAGAATCTTTTGTAGAAATGTCATGCTAAAGCTCCTTTACAAGGATACTAACACTAGTGCTACACAGGATAATAAATTTGTTTTTAAGAATTTGAGTGATTTTACACCATTACACCACCCCCTTCTGGAAGCGTATCTTAAATTAACAGAAGATGAATTGTATAATTATTATGGTGGTAGAGACACTAGACAAATATTTAAAACCAGAGATAATCTCTCACATAAAGAAAGGCTTTGTTTGAATAAACTACAGAATGACTCTAGCATCATTATTAGACCTGCCGATAAGGGCGGTAAAATAGTCATTTTAAACATGTTTGACTACACTAACAGCATGACCACTATGCTGCAAGATAATTTCTATGAAACTGTCTCTCTAGAAAGTGTACATATAGTGATCAACCATGTAAAACAATCTCTGCATGATATTTTCAAAAGTAAACTAATAGACAAGAACCTCTATGAATATTTGAATATTCTACATCCAGTCATTCTGACCATCAATGGCTTGCCCAAAATACATAAAGACCCTTATGATCCACCGATGAGACATATAGTCTCAGGTCGTGGTTGGCTAACTGAACACCTCTCTGTATTTATTGAAAAGCATTTGAAACAAGTTTTATCTGATAGTATCACAGTATTAATAGACTCTAGGCAATTTCTTATTGACCTTTATGAATGTATTAAGCATCTTGGTACAACTACTAGCTATTTATTTGTCACCTTAGATGTACAATCTTTGTTCACTCTCATTCCCATTGACTTAGGGCTGACCTATGTAACAGAATATCTAAAAGAACATAGTAATTATTCTACGGTTTTAATAGATTTGATAGTGTATTTTTTGGAGTTGGTCTTAGAGAATAACTTCTTTATGTTCATGACCACTGTTTATAGACAGAAGGAAGGCATAGCAATGGGCACACCATGTGCCAACAGCTACGCAAATATGTTTCTTGCATACTGGGAAGAACATGTGCTTTTTTGTGAGGAGATGTTCAGGCAACACATAGTGTTTTATCGATGTTTCATCGATGACCTTTTCATTTTATGGGATGGCACTATTGAACAACTAGAATCCATGCATTTCATGATGGATAACCTCATGACTTGCCTTAAGTTTACCATGCAATATTCCTCACGTAGGATAGAGTTCCTAGATTTATTTATTGAGAGATTACCTAACGACATACTCAATACAGGTGTACATCGTAAGGCCTGTTACAGTAATACCTTACTTTTTAGATCCAGTATGCACCCCCCCTTACGTTTTTAAAAATATTATAAGAGGACAGGCTATCAGGGCCTCAAGATTAAACCCCATGAATGATGGCTTTGAAACTGAGTTAACTAGCCTGAAAAACAGATTGGTCAATAGGGGTTATACCCAAACTGAAATCAACTCCCATATGGATGACATATATGAACTGCGTTGCACTAGAGCAGCACCTTATTTTGGTCCTAGGGAATTTGATAATCCTTTAGGTAACAGCTGTAATAATCACAGTATTAGATTTTCAACACAATTTTCTTCTGACTACTTCAAAATCAAGGAAGTTATTAATAGGCATTGGGGTATTTTACATGTTGACAGTGATTTAAAACGGATCGTGGGTGAGACACCCACTTTCCTTTATAGGAATACACATAATTTAAAAAGGATACTTTGTTACCCTAAAACTATAAAAAGTGATAATAAGGGTGGTTGTACGAAGCCATGTGGACATTGTTAATTTTTGCCATTTTATTGACAGTAACATTCAGTTTTTTTCAACCAGACTTACAGAAAGTATTTATGATACAAGCAGATGCAAACTATATGACATCAGATGTGGTTTATTTGGCTACTTGTCAATCCTGCCCGTCATTCTACGTAGGCAAGACTAATCGCCCCTTAAGAGATAGGATGAGGGAGCATATCTACGATATGAAGAGAGGTACATTGCACAATGCTCTAGCCAAACATATTACATTAAACAACAATGAACATTATTTTTTATTTAAGGTGCTAGAAGTTATCTCTCCTAATGTAAGGGGAGGTGATATCAGAACTTACACAGAAAGTAAGGAAATGCAATGGATTGTTTCATTAAGGGCTGACAAAGGTTTTGGCCTGAATGAGAGAGCCTCTATAAGACCAAAACTAAAACAACGTAGAAATGTCAAATGAATTGTTATACACTGATCATATACAGTTGTATTTACTTTTTAATTTATACATAGTTTTGTGTTTCTTAATATAATTCAGTTAGTCACAATATCCCAATCAATATGTTTGTAATTTGATGCCTAGCCATCATCTATCTTTCAGCAATGCATTTTATGAAGCTTTTATATATTCATTTTTATTTATCATTTTAAACATCATCTATATCTTTAAAAATGATGGGCAGTACCTTGTTTGCTAATTAACCATGAGTATGAGTCATTATCTGCAGGTATATAAGTATGCAATCAACACTTGGATTTTTGTATGGATCTGATGAAGCTACTTGCGAAAGTGTTTATCCTGTCTTATATTTTTGTATTAAAAGTGGAGATTTTAATTAATTTTTGCATCGTTTGACTTCCTCACTGTCGCTCAGTTTCTGGCTTTATTTACTGATTTTAAACTTTTTTCTGTGAACCTGAGCGTTTACCTGTCCCATTGGATTTACTTTGCTACATTAATTAAATTATTGGTTAATTAGAAACTAGGATCAGAGGTTACTATAAAAGGGGTGAATGAAATGGCAAGAATTATGGAGCTAGATCAGACTCTTAATACTAGCTTAACATTTCTCATATTTGAAGTAAACACGTTCTCCAGAACATTTTCTCTAAAAGCATTGTCAGGAGTAATAATAATAAACACATTTGCACAGTGGATATGCTAATATTAGTTTATGTGATTACAAGAGATAGTGAGCAGGGAAATATACCCCTGGATTCAGTAACGCTTACACGGTGTGTCCGCACAGTGTAAGCGTTACTGCATGGAATATGGTGTCCGAGCGATCCAGTAAACAAGGCTCGGGATGTGCACGAATGCTCTAACACTGTTCCTGCATGGACACCACTGCCTAATGCTAATTACCTCATTTGCTGGTGAAAACCTTGCAAATGAGGTGAAATAGCAATTCAGCAAGCAGGCAGATGTGTGTTGCAGAAATGTATTGGGCTACTAGCCAAATACATTTCTGCAAATAACAAAACGGAGGCATAACAGCTCCAATAAAAGCATGTATTCTACTTATTAGGCATGCCAATTGCCAAATATATGGCTACTGGCATTGAATATCGTTTACTTTTTTAAAAATAAAAGTTTTATTTTTTGTCCGATCTCAGCCATTTAAGAATAGGGCAGTGGCATGCAAAGGCCATTTAAGCATAGGGCAGTGGCGCGCAAACAAGATTGTGCCAAAAATAAAACAAATTGTGAAAAAGCAGTAGTCAGGGAAATCTGCATTTTGCCATTATAGTCAATGGCATGCAGAATGAAAACAATACCAGGGAACAGTGGTTGCTATGGGGAAAGGCTCAGTGTGAGTGCAGTAACTATGGAGTAAGGCAGTGGGGTATGCAAATGAGGGGAATTTTACTGAATCACAAATTTCTTCTAAGTGTCAGACTGCACCTAACCATGTAGGTGCTCTAACATGGCCGTGTAAGCAGGAGAAACAGATTACATCAAAAGGGGGGGCTGTTATGTTTGCTGTAAGCAGATTGGCACTCCACAGCCCATGTCTGCCCTTAGCTAAGCACAGCTAAGGAAGGGGTGTGTCTGAGGCTGCCTAGCAGTGTTTATATTGCCTAAATGGGTGTGCACAGAGTGCACTGGGTCTCAAAAAAAGAAGCAGGAAATAGCAGAATGCTTTACATTTGACCAGCGGGTATGTACAGCGTGCTTCAGGGCTTAAAATGGATGGAAATGGGAAGGGGAAATAGCAGAATAAAGGCAATCAGGTACAAATAATACAGCTGGCAAGTGGACTGTATTATACTGAGCCAATCACACAGGCAGCATCAGCAGCACACCACTATAAACAATGCACACACCTTTCAGTCTGGTTTTTCTTACAAACTCTACACCATAGGTGTACACAGACGGGGGAATTTTAACTGGCAAAACTAACAAGATGTTATTGGCTGCTGTTGCATTGATACATTAGTATGTACTAGAGGCTGAAGGTGGTGAGGAGGATAATGCTGACAACCATCCCAGGCTGAGGAGGAGGAGAAGAGTGTTCAGACCCAGGGTGACTTACCAGGGGCTACATGATCTGGAGATAATAGAATGATACAGGGTGGGCAGGGACATACTGCAGCAACTTGTCGAGCTGTGCCGGCCTCACCTCAGATGCAGAGCTAACATAGGGAAACCCATCCCAGTGGATAGCAAGGTATGTGTAGACTTAAGAATTCTAGCCACAGGTACTTTTCAAAGACCTACTGAAGACATGATGGGGGTCTCACAGGCATCTGCATCCAGGGTACTCCACCAGTTTCTGGATGTCATGCTACCACATGCTCATGAGCACATTTACTTCCCCAACACCCATGAGGAGAGGACCAACCATATGCAACTCTTCCACCGTGTAGTACTGGGTGCTATAGTCTGCAAGCACATCCACATCAAAGCACCACCCAGTGAACAGAGTAGGGTCTATGTAAACTGCAAGAGCTTCCCCTCCATCAACTGCCAGGTCATGTGCAATGCCCAGGGCATTATCATGAATGTGTGTGCTGGCAACCCTGGAAGCTATCATGACTCCCACATCTGGCAGTCGTCACAGGCATTTGCCAGTGGGGACATCTCCTATGGCCATCTAGTGAGGGATGCTGATTATGTACTGGAGCTGTGGTTGATGACACCCATCAGAAATGCACACACACACACACACACACACACACACACACACACACACACACACACACACACACACACACACACACACCCACACACACACACACCCACACACACACACACACACACACACACACCAAGAAGAATGCCATAATGAGGCACAAGCACAAACCAGAATCATAACAGAGTGTGTTTGGGATGCTCAAGTTATGGTTCCGCTGCCTTGACATATCTGGTGGAGCCTTGCAGAACTCTCCAGCCACAAGTGCACACATGTTCATAGTATGTGCCATGCTACACAATATGATCCTGCAGAAACAGCTGCAGCAGGGACAGCATGGGGAAGGCCCAAACAACCCACCCCACCATTGCCAAGGTCCCCACATGCACAGAGGGCCTCGATAGAGGACCCCCCCCCAGAGCCAGCCCCTGTAGGCAGATAGAGGCATGCCCAGTATGTCATGCCCTTGGCAAAGAGGCAATGCATAGCACACACATTGACACTGTAGGGACCCAGGGACTGACACCTCTCTGAGAATTGCACACACAGTAAAATGAATGACACACACATCACACTACCTGCAATTCACCATGTATAGGCAGTGTACTGTGTGCATCTGATGTAGGCAGCCATCAAGCACTGTCCTCACAACTGCCACAAGCACAAGGTAAATCAGTATTCTTAACAGTAAATCAATGGAGAAGTATGTTTGGCTATCATGGCTATGGTATTGCTGCATGCATGCAAAGGAGTGGAGTGACAGACTGGGATAGCAGCAGACAATTGACAGCTATGTGGGACACCAAGATATGTTTGCCCAATATTGGCCTGCCCGCACCATACAGTAGTACCCAAGTTGACAATGTCCACTATAGTATATGTGGGGGGAAAACTAACTGGGGGAACATAGGTCACAGGCATGTATGTCAGTGTGGGAGTCCCATACACACCCCTCAGCCTCACCCAGCAAGACAGCTGTAGAAAACCAGTAAGAAATGTCTGGCAAAGGCCTACAAATGGCAACAATGATGGAATTCCCCCATACCGACTTTATACAGTGATGGTACAGTAGGTGTTGCAGTTGCAGTAAGGATCTGCAGGGTAAGAAGTTAGAACCTAAAAATATGCCCTCACAATTGGACCTGTGCTCTCTACTGATATGCCACTAGTCTGCAAGACAGGCCACAGTACTATGCTAAATGGAACCAAAATGTAAAGCAAATACCAACACTGTCTGTGCAAATGTGTCCAGTTGGCAGGTGTGCCCCCCCACATATTCTCATAGGAATCATCCAAGGCAAATTTTGAGAGAAAAATCGCCAAGGACTCAAAAGACAATCATAAGGCCTTCTTTAGCTATGTTAGAAACCTAGGAGGAAACTCCCAGATATGCTCAGAATTAGTTCAAAATGATGTGAAGATTACTGAACCTACACACATTGCCAACATACTGGCTGACAGGTTCAGTGCAAACTCCCCCCTCTCCCCCCCAAAAGGAGAGATATCTATACCAGAGGATTGTAGCCCCCCAAACATCTCCAACATCCAGGTGAGAACTGCTCTCTCCAAGGCAAAAAACACAGCATCCATGGGACCGGATGGTGTCCCCGGCTGTGTGCTCCACAAACTCAATGAGGAATTAAACCCACAGTTAGGACAGCTGTTTAATCTTAGCCTCACCTCAGGATACGTACCCAAGGAGTGGCGCACGGCGACTGTGGTCCCACTTCACAAGGGCAGTGCCTCCACCAACCCTGGAAATTACCATCCCATTAGCTTGACAAGCCTTATCTGCAAAGCCATGGAGAGGATCATAATGGAACTCATAAATAAAGACATAGGGAACTTGCAGACTTTGGATCCAACCCAGTTTGGCTTTGTCAAAGGCAGATCATGCCTTTTAAACTTGGTTGACTTTTTTGAGACAGTCACCAAGGCCATTGATGAGGGAAAGGCAGTCCATACAGCCTACCTCAACCTGGCAAAGGCCTTCGACACAATACCCCACTCAGGTATCATCGAAAAACTCATCAGCTTGAATGTAAACCCATACATCACAAGATGGGTTGCAAACTGGCTAAGTGACAGAACCCACAGGGTCAGAGTTGCTGGAGCCATGTCAGACTCAAAGCCTGTCACAAGTGGTGTCCCACAGGGCTCAGTCCTGGGTCCACTCTTGTTCGGCATCTACTTTTCTGAAGTACAAGCAAACACAGGAGGGTTATGGCTGACAAAGTTTGCAGATGACTGCAAACTGGGCGCCACAGTCGAAAACACATCTGACACAGATATCCTTCAGAAGGGCCTCACAGAAACAGATAACTGGTGCCAGAACCATGGCCTAAAGTTAAACACCAAGAAATGCATAGTCATACCCTTCGGGAAAAACAAGGTTACCCCTAGCTACCATATAGGTGGCAATCCACTGAGCACAGAAGTCATCAGGGATCTGGGGATCCAGGTTGACAGTAGCCTTTCGTTTGACACTCATGTTGCTAAAGTAGTTAGGAAAACCTTCTACATTGCCCACCTGATCATGAAGGGATTCACATCTAGATCAAGGGAGGTCATCATCCCCCTGCACTCATCACTCATTAGACCTATGATTGAGTACAATGCCCCATTCGGAATGTATCTGACCTGACACCTGCAGCAGCTGGAAAGGCCCCAAAAGTTCCTCACCAAAAGGATAAAGGGTCTCAAAAATATGTCTTATGCTGCCCATCTGAAAGAACTCCAGCTCTATTCAGTCTCATACCGCTTGCTCAGAGGTGACCTGTGCCTGACATATAAGGCCATGTCAAACCCAGATTTGATGAATATGCTTCACCTCAAAAAATCTAGATCCTTCAGAACCACAAGGGTGGGAGACTTAAACCTTGACATGGTTATTAATAGAACGTGCTGGAGGGACAGATTCATCACCCAGAGACTCCCTATGCTGTGGAACAAAATCCCGGTACATGTGAGGCAGAGCACCTCACTGGCCTTGTTCAAGAGGAATCTTGACCAATGGATGGGAGATCGCAGATATACCCCAGGGATTACTTCAGTGTCACTGCTTGACAGAGGCACAGCAAAATAATAGGCATAGTTTTATTCAAACTAAAGGGGTGGCAAAAGCCACATAACTATGGGCTAGGCTTATAAATGCCCTTGGGCAGATAGCCTAGTATGAACCTATGAACCTATGAACCTATGTATGTTTGCAGAGAAATAGCAGCAGAGCACAGATTGTCAGGCCATTCCCAATCTGCAAGATAACTTCTTGCATGTCCAGAATATGCAGGGGTCAATGAGATATGTATATCTGTTGTTAATACTGTCAGGATGTGGTCAGCACAAACTCCCGGCTGTTGTGTGTTTCTGGACTAAGTACAGTAGTGTGGTAGATGGGCCTTGTTGCAAGAACTGCAGTGGCAAGTACATTGCATGTCAGCTACACCTCTAGTGGGAGTTGTACGCACATTCCAGATGTCAATATCCGGTACTGCCGGTAAGCTGGACAGGCCATGGACATGGGTACACACATATGAACAATACACAGGTCAGAGTAAACTACACAGTGCCTACCAGACCTCCCAACAGTACAGTCATAATGCAGAACGTACAGAGGTTTGCATCATATGTGTGGTGTCTCTACCATGAAATACTGTTTGTGTGACAAATCATTGGCAGGCCACAAAAGTCTAAAATCAGAAAAGTGTTGGATTGTAGTGTCTCACACCCTGTAGAAAATGCATGCTAATACAACACCTGTTATTGTATCACCCTTCTAGGTTTGTAAGGACAATAGTTGAAATGGTCCCTATATCCTTTGTCACCCAGTGACCTATGGCTCTGTCCAGATGTCTGCCTACCATATGTAGAGATGTATGGTGCCTAGTAGCACAGTGATGTGTTATAGCAATTACCATTGTCAACCTGGCGGGGGCTACTGGTTGGCAACCTGGGAACATATGAGTGACAGAATGAACATGCCTTGCTACAGATGGCATACATAAGTCTCACATGTCCTACAGACTTCTGGCAAAAGTCCATAGTACCTTTGTAGGCAATCTCATGGGGTCCTCACTACCAACATGATACAGTCAAGAGAATGCAAATGAAAGGCCATGCCAGTAAATGCTAGTAGCATACCACACAACCTTGTAGAGCAAGGAATTTGGACCAAGCCATACATAATGGTGGGATAAAGGCCAAACTATAGGGACACCCTTGAAATATTGCTCACATAATGTTAGAATGTTCATAGAATAACGGAGGGGGTGTGTAGTAGCAATGATGTCATGAAGGGTGTGAAGTCTGAAACTCTAATGTTCTGTAATCATTCCCTGACTGCAACCTTGAGCTATTTGCAACAGACTTGATAGAAAACCAAAAGGTGAAAGGAAACTAGATATATGAGCTATGAATCTGGGTAATCTGTGAGAATCTGTACAGTTGAGAGGTATGGCCACACAAGGATATCACCTTTCAGGTAAGAAGAATACTGCACAACCAGAAGATTCCCCTGCCAGTATATCACCAAGTTGCAAGACCTTTTTCACAGCCTCATCAGTCAATTGGCCATAGGCACACCTCCCAAATGGCTGTATTGTCCAAGAATGTCTAGCCTTTGCCTCATAATACGGGCTGTACATCATCCATTTTGTATTTCTGTGGTAAATAACTGTGATGATCTGATGATACCTGTCAGTAGGTAATGTCACAAAACAGTACTGTGCCAGAAATTACATATGTCAGAAATTGTATGATAAAATAAACCCTGTAACTCAAGCAACTCATAAGTCAATAAGAGCAATAGACACAATATCCCCCTGTGTTTGGCCTATAGTTCCCCATAATGACAGCCTATCATCAGATATCTAGCACAAACAGACTGCAAGCTATAGCTGTAGCATGCAACACTCTGGACTGGAGTACAACTATCCCTAGAATGGATTCCCCGACTTACTGTAGAAGGTCATACTGAGCATGCTCCTACACTTAGAGAAGTGAGGCCCATGTCTGAAACCACAGCAGACTATATATATATATATATATATATATATATATATATATATATATATATATATATATATATATATATATATATATATATATCTGTATTGTGCAGATGCCTTTGCATACACACAGCTATGTAAACCTGTTACCACACAGACCCATCAGACAGGACTACCCACAGCCGGCTGCAGGTGGCCCACGTGTGGTATATCTGCATCTGTCGTGTGATACACACACAGATATATGGGCAATATATTATAGTATGTCAAACTTACACAAACATAGACATGGGGAAGAGAGGGACAGATGGTAATAGAGTGAGACACACAGGAAGACACACAGAGACAGTGAGTCATACACAGGGATACCCTGAATTCCATAGAGTGATGTCCTGCTGCAGATAGTGGCATACCAGTTGTAACCACTGGCATGTGTCAGCATGAAGCTGACAGTGTTTGCCTGATGGCACTAAGGTAGGGAGAGGAATATCACATTAGCTACCTTTGTGCGTGTGTGTGTGTGTGTGTGTGTGTGTGTGTGTGTGTGTGTGTGTGTGTGTGTGTGTGTGTGTGTGTGTCTGTAGGTCTAAGTATTATGATGCCTTACCCATCCAGTACATTTCCCATTGCCCTACTGTACAACTTCTGCTAATGCTATTAACCTTAGGACTACCTTTGGACTGCCTTCAGTCCTGTAAGCTGTATAGCGCATGTGATAACTGTGTAACACTATCATACAAATAACTAGATAGGTGGGGGTGCTAATCACAGTCCCAGCATATGTAACAGTGGTTGTGTGTGGGGTAGTGCATCTGCGTGTGTGTGTTTGTGGGGAGGGGTGTTGGGGTGTGTGTATGAATAAGTTTTTTAGTCCATTTCCACCCAATACACCTCCCATAGCCATACTTCACAAGATCTGCTGATGTCATGCACTGTAGAAGTACTGTTGGACTGCTCTGTGGCCTATAAGCCCTGTGGTGCATGCGATAATTGTGTAACACTATAGTACAAGTAAGTAGTTAGGCAGGGGTTCTCACCTCAGTTCTGGCAAATGTGTGTATGAGTACATTTGTGTGTCTAAGTGTGTATATGGGTAGGTCAAAGGGTTTTGTGTCCTCTTTCACCCAGTACACTTCCTATTGTCCTACATTAGCAGTCCTGCTGACGTCAGTCACCTTAGAAGTACCTTTGCCCAGGCCACAGCCCTACAAGCTCCATGGTGCATGCAATAATTGTGGAACACTGTAGTACAAATAAGTAATTAGGCAGGGGGTCTAATCTCAGTTTTGGCAAATGTGTGTGTGTGTGTGTGTGTGTGAGTATTTGTGTGTCTAAGTATGTATATGGGTAGATCAAAGTATTTTGTGTCCTCTTTCATTCAGTGTACTTCCCTTTGCCCTACATTAGCAGTCCGGCTGATGTCAGTCACCTTAGAAGTACCTCTGGCCAGGCCACACCCCTACAAGCTCCATGGCATGTGCAATAATTGTGTAACACTGTAGTACAAATAAGTAGTTAGGTAGGGGTTCTAATCTCAGTTCTGGCAAAAGTGTGCATGAGTGTATTTGTGTGTCTAAGTATGTATATCTGTAGGGTAAAGTATTTTGTGTCCTCTCTCACCCAGTACACTTCCCATTGCCCTACTTTAGCAGTCCTGCTTGATGTCTGTCATCTTAGACATACCTTTGGCCAGGCCACAGCCCTACAAGCTCCATGGCATGTGCAATAATTGTGTAACACTGTAGTACAAATAGTAGTTAAGCAGTGGTTCTAATCTCAGTTCTGGCAAATGTGTGCATGATTGTATTTGTGTGTCTAAGTATGTATATGGATAGGTCAAAGTAATTTGTGTCCTCTCTCAAACTGTACACTTCCCATCACCCTACGTTTGCAATCCTGCTGATGTTAGTCATCTTAGAAGTACCTTTGGCCAGACCACAGCCCTACAAGCTCCATGGCATGTGCAACAATTGTGTAACACTGTAGTACAAATAACTAGTTAGGCCAAGGTTCTGATCTCCATTCTGGCAAATGTATGAGTGTATTTGTGTGTCTAAGTGTGTATATGGGTAGGTCAAAATATTTTCCGGCCTCTCTCACCCACTACATCACCAATTGCCATACTTTACAATGGCTGCTGATGTTCCTTGCCATAGAAGTTCCTTGGAACACCCTTTACCCTATAAGCTCTGTGGTGCATGCATTAAATGTATAACACTGTAGTGGCAGTGACTAGATAAGTACAGGTTCTAATCTCAGTCCTGGCAAATGTGTGTGTGTGTGTGTGTGTGTGTGTGTGTGTGTGTGTGTGTGTGTGTGTGTGTGTGTGTGTGTGTGTGTCTGTGTGTGAACAGCACCCTGTGTGTGGGAGGGTTGTGTGAGAACCATATCCATTGGGGGGGGTGGGTTTTGCAATTTTTGCTATTGCCTACCCAGCACACCTCCCAATGTTTACTTTACAAGGCCCACTGTTGTCACCCACTGTAGAGGTAGCTGTAATCACTCGGCAGCCCTATAAGTTCTGTGCCATGTGCAATAACTATGCAACAGTATTGAATAATTAACAAGACAGGCAGGCCTTCTAATCCAAGGATACCATTCTCCACTCAAGAATCATAGACAAACACACTCAGCTACGCATCAACCCCTATATCACTAGGTGGCTTGCAAAGTGGCTCCCAGATAGAACCCATGGAGTTAAAGCAGTGGACTCAATATGAGACATCCAAACAGTCACGAGTGGATTCCCACAGGGTTTGGCCCTGGGTCCCCTTGTGTTCAGTAGCTATGCCTCCGGAGTCCAACTCAACACAAAGTGGACTGTGGCTGATAATGTTCACAGATGACTGCAAGGTGGGTGATATTATTACCTCCACACGTGATGTTGACATCCTGCAGAAAGCCATCACTGATACCTACAACTGGTGTCTGAACCATGGACTTTACCTCAGTGCCAGGAATTATGCTGACATCCCCACTGGGAACAACATAGTTCCTTTGAATCACCATATTAGTGGTAGTCCAATGAACACTGAAGTCATTATAAATGAACTGGGGACACAGGATGACAGGGAGCTCTCTGGTGACCACCACAGTATCACTGTGTTCAGAAAGCCCTCCTATGTGGCACATCTTATTACTAAGGGTGCTGCATCCAGGATGTAAGAGGTCATTGTCGCCCTCTACTCTCCCCTCATTAGGCCAAGAAAAAAGTACAGTGGCCCATTTGGCATGTACCTTACTAGACACCTGCAACAACTGGAGAGGCCGCACAAGTGCATCACAGAGAGTATCCTAGGCCTTAAACCTAATCCTATATTTACAGACTCCAATAACTGCAATAATGCCAACTATTCTCTGTCTCATATTGGCTACTTAGAGGCAATATCTGACTGTCTTACAAAGCCACATCTGACCCAGCTTGGTGAGGAATGCTACATCTGAAGAACATAATCCATACACACCAAATGCCCCAGAGACCTCAACCCCATTTTCAAAATCAATGGAACATACTGGGAGGACAGGTTCATAACCCAGACATTGTCCACGCTATGGAATAGACTTCACATACATGTAAAGTACAGCATATCACTGGCCCTCTCCAACAGAAATCTGGATGAGTGGATGGGGATTAGAAATCCTATCCTAGGGTTAACTCCAGAAGATATACCTGTTAGACACACTCGGGAATATTGTCATGTGGCACAATGCCAAGGTAATCTTATGGGCTAGGCTTGTAAAGTCTCCATGGCCATTTGCCTACTACACACCTATGAACCTATGCATCTCAGTCCTGGCAAACGTGTGTGTGCATCAGTGTGTATAAAACTGTTTGTGAGTGTGTAGACATGTGGGTGTAAGTATTTTGAAGCCATTCCCACCCAGTACACCTACCATTGCCATACTTTACAAGGGCTGGTAACGTTACCCACTATATAGGTACCTTGGGGCACTCTTCACCCTATAAGCACTGTGGTGCATGCATTAACTGAATAACACTATAGTACCAATGACAACATAGGTAGGGGTTGTAATCTGAGTCCTGCCAAATGTGTGTGTGTGTGTGTGTGTGTGTGTGTGTGTGTGTGTGTGTGTGTGTGTGTGTGTGTGTGTGTGTGTGTGTGTGTGTGTGTGTGTAAGTGTTTGTAAGTGTTATTTTTATAGGATACAGCATTTTGAGGACTCACTCTCCAAGTACACTGTCCATTGCCATACTGTACAAAGGCTGCTGATGTTGTTCACCTTAGGAGAACTGTGGGACACTAGTCACACTGCAAGCTCTGTTGTGCATAAGATAAATCCATAACACTGTGCTAGCAATAACTAGATAGATGAAAGTTCTATTCTCTGTTCTGGCAAATGTTTGTGTGGGAATCATATACTGTGTGGGTTCTACCATTTTGAGTTGTCTGCCACTCTGTAAACTTCCCATTACCCTACTTTACTAGGCCTGCTGATGTCATTCAACTTAGAAGTATGTTGGGAGTAGATGAAATCATGTAAGCTCCATGGCACATCCGATAACTGTGTAACACTGTAGTAGTAATAACTAGATAGATAGAGGTTCTAAACTCAATGCTGGCAACTGTGTGTGTGCCTTTGAGTGAAGATCACATCGTGGTTGGCTGATACCATTTTGATGTGTGTCCCATCTATGCCTGTTTACCACCTACCGATGGCATTATATAGCATGATAACAGCATCTGCCACATATGCACCATGTTAAACCATTTTGCAAGCCATACCAGTCTTCTGTATAGATATCTATGGAATATCCAGATGTTTGCAACCTAAATCTGGTCTGCGTCCCTTAACAATGGCCATGTATGTGATATTGTTGCCAAATTGGCCACAGTGAGTGTATTGACACACATGCCAGCATCAGGTATCATACATGACTGAAACATCATGCTGTTACAATGTCTGCTACACTATCACTTGTCCTGTCTTGTAGGAGCAAGACATGATTCCGCATCCTATTTCTGGTAGGTTATCTCACCATCCATGAAGGCATTCAGAGCATTATATGTTGTAAGAGGTAATGTGTTATGTCCCATGCATATAATCTATATGGAGCATGCCATGTGTATGCAGTGGTACAGAACATCAAGGTAGAAATGTAGGTTTACTAATCTGTCTATTGCCAACTGTGTTTGTGTTACTGTGTGCACATCCCCTGTGACAGTCCCTACTGTGTGTATGCAAAGGATATACCATTGTGTCTTCCTGTTCCACCCAGTGAACTCAGGAACACATACCACAAACCTGTCATACACAGTATCATGCAAGACCTCATCAACTGCATCAGGACTGAGTGTATGGGAAAGAAATGGCAGGGCCAACAGGTGTTGACAGGTGAATCTGTTGCAGTTAATGTAATGGCTACACTTGTGAGGGACCTGCTGACAGTACTGCAGTAACCTGTTCAGTATGTATGTGACTGTGGTGCTACACAACACTGAGCTGTCATGTCTGAAGGCTACCTGTCTCTGACAAGGGCTATGTATGCAAGGCCACACTAGCTGACATCAGTGTCTCTCACAAACTGTTGCATGCATACACACCTGAAACATGTACATAAAAAGCTGTACCTTGCCTGTGACATGGTCAGTGTATTCCCACTCTTCCATACTCCCTCTTGTGAATGTCTGCAGGGCCACAGCCTGCAGACACACAGACACCTGGAACACAGAATACAGAATGTCAGACTACATTTAGTCAGCGGTACTAACAGCAATAATGCATCCTGGATAATAAGGTACATACACCTGTATGTGTACTCATAATAAATGGAAGCAGACATCACATTACATACTATCACATAGCTGCACTGTACTATATTCATCCTGTGCATCTGACTCATATTAGCATGTCCCTGCATTGATGGTATGCATGACAGGGATGTGGCACAATTATCATCATATGCACAGGGTGTGGTGTGGTGTGGGTTTGCCAGAAGCTAAGGTAGGGCCATATGGTTGACATCATGTGTGTGTGTTTGGAGGGGTATCCACTAGATGGACAATGCAGAGGTGCTGTGTGTGTCTGGAGGCGACCTGCCTGTGATACAGATGTGTGTGTGTGTGTGTGTGTGTGTGTGTGTGTGTGTGTGTGTGTGTGTGTGTGTGTGTGTGTGTGTATGTATGCACACAGTCACACCATGTGGCTGCCCTACACAGGAATATGTTGGACAGCTGTGGACAATACATGGCAGGGTGTACTGCTCACTGTCTCTGGCCACGAACATGGGAACTGGTCCTGCCAGTCGTCTTACTGGCAACATCAGGCCCAAGGCCAGATGCAGTACTTCTCCCTGATGGTGACTGCTGACTGTTGGATCTGTGTCCCTGACTGGACCAACCAGAACCACGTGCCCATGGCCTGATATTGTGTTGTGGACAGCACCCTCCCTTCAGTAGTTCTGGTGGTACTGTCACTATAGGAGTCTGAAGGTGCATGGCCCCATAGACTCTCAGCTGAAGTTGGTGCTTCCCTACATCCACATGGCCGATGCTCATCTCACACCACACACAATAGCACACACATGCCATGGTCAAGAATTTTCAAGGTCTCACCCTACCATCTATTTATGACCTCAGTATTTTGAAGTGTGGCCTCAACAAGTTCATGTATGTCACCACGTAAATCAGCAAGACTTGCATCCACCACCCTGAGTATCTGTCTGGTGTGGCATTCATTACATGCCTGCGCATCCATGACAGCCCAACACATGTGTCTGGTGACTCCTGCTGTGGCACTTGCAATGGCACCCCTGTGCATCCACCTGCGTGGGATCTCCACTGCACTTTGTTTATGGCCAGTGTCTACACTCACACCTGCCATAGTCACCACACTAGCCTGTTCAATGCCACCCCCTAATAACTGTCTATCATCTGTGGCCCCTGGTGGTGGGGTATGTGTGGGCATTGTCACTGCGTGCAGGGTTGGTGTGGACAAGAGTAGGATGGCAACCATTGGCACAGATTCAGCCCGTGACAACCCCACCTGTACCTCACTATTCCTATCATCATTGTCAGAGTCTGCAGAAACAATGACATCTGTTTCCAAGTGGGAAGGACCGCAGACCCCATCACCACCTGTGAGGGGATGACAACATATATACATTAATACCTGCACTTTGAGGTTGGCTGGTACACACACACACACACACACACACACACACACACACACACACACACACACACACACACACACACACACACACACACACACACACACACACACACACACACACACACACACACAAACACAGACACTTACAAGTGAGGTGGCACAAATGACTCTTACTGAGGATATATCTGTCCACACAGCCCTTATACTATAGTATATTGTAGGCTTAGTACTATGTAGATGTGATTGTGGTGCAATTGGTTGTGTGTATGCACTGTCACACTGATGTCTGTTTTTCAGTACAGATCCATTCCTGTAGTGCATGCTGTAGAAGCTAATGCATACGTAATTCCTCAAAGCTGCTTTGCGGTACTGATGTGTTGTCCTGACTGTATTTTGAATGGTACTTGGTGACATGCTTGTCAGCTCAGTGTAGTTTCCCTAATGTTATATATATGCACTCATAGGTCTCAACCCTCCAGGTATTCAAAGGATGTACAGTTGTCTGCCTCATATATTTGGTCTAGTCCCCATGACAGCTATGTACTGCTGACAATTCAGTGGAATGTTGTGTGGAATGTACTCACTACATAATGACAGATGATTGATTTCTCAGACATATGGTATTGCATGCAACATATGTTAGGACAGTCAGTGTTACTGCAGCAATTATGCAGTTTATCTACCCAATTACTTCCAGTGTGTCACTATTACCTTACCCTGGTCCCCCCACTTTGTCCGGCTTGGTCAAGACTCCTTGTACTAAGGTGTTCAGAGGTATGACAGCGCTGCATGTTATAGGTACATTTTAACAATATACATATATATAGATATGTATATATATATATATATATATATATATATATATATATATATATATATATATATATATATATATATATATATATATATATATATATATATATATATATATATATATATATATATATATATATATATATATATATATATATATATATATATAAAATAAACACCGTGCACTAGAAGAATCTTAATTATATAAATTCAGACTTCTTTTAGGACTAGTAATTAATACTGAGCTAGTAGAAAGGAAATAAAAACTCAGACACTGTATAGATGATTAAGCTTTCGCTCTTATTCAGGTGGAAGAGCTTCATCAGAATAACCTATATACGACAATACTTTCATTATATGTAACTAGAGTCACATGTAAACAAAAAAACAATGAACTACTTATAACTTATTAGTACAGTAACCAATAGTACAACCAGACAATATTTAAACTATGCCAATCATCTAAACACAATAACCATGAACATACATATGAATGACAGGGGCATGAATATTAAATACACTCCCTTGTGTTAGCTAATCATTGAACAAATGTACAGTGTACACACTAAATATGCATGTAGGAGACATGAATATTCATATAACTGTACAAGTGGTGACTAACAAGTATGCCAAAGGTCATGGATGGATGCAAACACATTTTGTAGAAAGAAAGCAACTGTCAAAATAGAACAGCTGTCAAAATAGAATTAAATCTTCCATTTTAAAGCGCATTTAATATTAACACTTACATTCAGACCAGGGTATGTTTCAGAATTAAGCTGTAATTGCCATTTAAGTTCTCTTAGTTCTAAATATAATTCCCAATCTCCAAAAAACAGTTAACTTGTTCTAATACTATGAAGTAAAATTTACTAAAAGAAGTACAAAAAATGCTATGTTTAGCAAGGGCATCATTTAAGTTCTTTGCCCTGATGGCTCCTAGATGCGGAGTACTTAGATGCAGTTTTAAACCCTATAGTACAAAAGACCAACAACTATTTAAGAGATTCATGGGCTTTCTTAGACAAACTATTCCACAAAAAAGAAGGGTTATCTAAATGCATTTTAGTAACTATGGATGTAGAAGGGTTATACTCTAATATACCTCACAAAGAAGGTATGCAACTTTTCAGATTATTTCTTAACAAATACACCACCTTCTCAAAAATTAAAATTAATACATTATGTATTTTAGTTGAAATGGTACTGAATAATAACTTTTTCTTCTTTAATGGACATATATACAAACAAACCAAGGGAATAGCTATGGGTTCCAAGATAGCACCTGCTTTTGCTAATATTGTCATGAGCACATGGGAATTAGAAAAATTAAATACCTTGAAGAACTTTAATCTAGTACATATTTATAAAAGATTTATTGACGATGTTTTCTTTGCGTGGAAGGGTGACCAATCTTCTTTAGACATTTTTATTTCTGATTTGAGAGACAGTTTAGGTTTTTTGAACTTGATTTTGTCTGGAATAGGGTCTTCTATTTCCTTTTTAGATACACAGATAGACTTACTACCTCCTAATACAGTATGTTCCACTATATATAGAAAAGAGACCTATAAAAATAATCTGCTTGATTTTACTAGCTCCCATCCATTTTTTATGAAAAGGAACCTTGTCAGAAGTCAATTTATTCGCATCTCTGGAATTATCAGTCAAGATTATGACTTTCAAAAGAATGCTGTTTTGTTAAAACACATGTTTCTTCGAAGGAATTACCCTCCATCTCTTATTAACAATATATGTAACGAGATCTCTAATGACAGACACACTAAATATTTATGTTATATCCTGGTAAATAAGGAGACCACACGGTTCTGGAGTTGTAAGGCCTTTCTTTATTAAGAGCCTCCAGGTACGCACCCATGCTACATGTTCACAACTTCTGCTTACTCATACATACACCGGAACCAACAAGTTACCAGAGAATACAGAACCAACACACATGTTGCTAATTCCCCATAGCGCCCCTACAGTACAGTAACAACATTACTTGCCCGATACTACATCCCTCCCCTCTTAAGCGCTGAACACGCTTCTTTACATAAGAAAAACGAGGGAGCAAGTCAAAACCAATCCACCTAGTCACTTAATTTCTAAATAACCGGCTAGGTATTAAACGGTTACCATACAATCGAGTTATGTTGTTCATTTAATCTATACATGCACTTTTAACACTGATAGTCCTTCAAGTAACTAGGTTTAACCAGTGCACGCTTAGAACGGCGCAATGGTACCACCCTAGGTGACTCCGGTGTCACAGTTACCACCTCTGGTACCAGTGTGTCCTTCCCTGGACAGGTTGGGTCCTCGGGAACCTCTCCCTCCAAGTTCCGGCGGTCTCCCTCAGGCTCCAAAATCGGAGATCCTCCTGCCGCTGCGAGCCCTTCTCCCGAAACTAACGGTATTTCCGGGGCTTGCAGTTCCATGGAGTCCTTCTCCTGTGCGCTCCGCAGAATCTGGTCCACATGTCTCCTCACCATGAAACCTCCATTCAACCTCACCTGGTGCGACAGTGGACCGGTGCTCTTGACAATGAACCCTGGAATCTATTTAGGTCCATAACTGAAGTTTCGCGTCATCACTGCATCTCCCTCCAGGAAACTTCTCTCTCTCCGTCGTCGATCATGATGTTCTTTTTGCCTCCACTGGATCCTCTCAACCTTAGCTCGGATGTTTGGATGCACCAGATCCAATGTTGACCTTAATCTCCGTCCTTGCAACATCTCGGCAGGTGACAATCCCGTGGTAGACTGGGGTGTAATACGGTAGTTGAATAACACTCTTGACACTTTTGCTGCCATACTTCCTTCTCCGGCCTTTTTCATCATTGCTTTAAAGGTCTGGACAGCTCTTTCAGCACAGCCATTGGAAGCCGCATGGTATGGTGCTGATGTGACGTGTACGATGCCATTTTTTTCCAGAAACCCCTTGAACTCTCCACTCATGAAACATGAAGCATTATCTGATACAATAGCCTCTGGTAGTCCTTGGCTACTGAAACTCTTCCTCAGGCAATCAATGGTAGTGGTGGAAGTGGGTGTTTTGACTGGGTAGGCATCCATCCATTTAGAATGAGCATCCATTATTATCAAAAACATTGCCCCCATAAAAGGCCCGGCATAGTCTATATGAAGTCTCTGCCAAGGTCTATTCGGCCACTCCCATGGGTGTAGTGGTGCCACCACAGGTAAGTTGCGATGTTGTTGACAGTTATTACACTCTTTCACAGCGACTTCAATGTCGTGGTCCAACTTTGGCCACCAGAAATAACTTCGTGCTAAGGCCTTCATTCGGGTGATGCCCACATGACCCTGGTGCAGCTGTTGTAAAAGTGCACGTCTTCCTGGGGGTGGAATTATCACTCGTGCCCCCCACAACACACATCCATCTTGCACACTCAGCTCTGTTTTCCTCACCTCATGCTATTGCACATGGTTTATTTGTTTATAATTTTTCTCAAATGATGTGATTGATGTGCCATGTTCCTATGTATGGTGTTTATTACAAAAGAGGAATTTGTATCACTTTAAATGGTGACTATATAAGTATGGTCCACCAGGGGTCGGTTTTCCCAATTATGTTTTGAACTGCATTGACAAAGGCCAGGGCATGGCCGAAACCGGTATGCTGTTTAAGTTTTTAGATTCCTTTATTGAAGGAATCTAGATGTCAATAAAGTTGGTTTCGATGGAACCTTATGTGCTGGCTTATGTTTTTTGAAAGTTTACTTGATTTTGGAGCCGTGCACATTGTCCGGCGTGCGCGTACCTTGGGTGGAGTTGCTGAGCTGTTTCTTTCACGCGCTGGGGACATTTGGTTCGAGAACCGCTGTTTGTTTGGTCTGAGCTGGAGTTGGAGTTTAGAAGTTTATTGGGAGTCCTCACCTTGGGGCTACATGGACGTTTTTGGTCTATAGTGATATAATTCCTTTATCCGTTTGGATGGAAGCTTCTTTTATGGTTGTTGATGCGAACCGTTGGCGTATGGACGGCCATCTTGTTCGGTTTGCAATTGAGGTACTTTTTTGTCTACATTGGGACATTGGTTCTTTTTCACATACATTTGGGATTGTAAATTGTGTTTGGTTTACTAAACAATACATTTAAGACCTTACTATTTGGCTACATGGGTCGTGCTGGTGGCGTGATTGCAATTTCGTGTTGGGCCTTTGGATCTATAAATCTTTCATTTTTGAGGACTGCAAGGTCACGAATACGGAGCGTTTAAACAACGGATATATTTTTTTGGACGCTTTGCTGAACCTATTCGAATTTGGGAACGGAATATGGACAAATTTTGGACATTTTGTTTGATTTATTTATTATATGTTTAGATGTATTCATCTATACTATGTTATTTGTTTGTTTATTATTATTTTTTGTTATACATTTTTTCAAAGCCCATTTAACGCTGAGGGTATGTAGGCTATATATTAGTGGTACCTTAAGGGTTCATCAAAGATCCTAGTGGAACATAACTGTCTGATTATGGGTAATGGGCATGAACAATAACCAACATATTAATAAGGACTAACAATGGGATATTTGGAATTGTAGATTATTATGTATGGTCCATAGTGGTGCTTAGTGCATATTGAGGGGGTATGTTTTAGTTCATTCCAGGGCCATGTGTTTAATATCTTGAAATTGTTCATGGTTCATGCTTATGCTTAGTGCATACTGAGGGGGTATGTTTTAGTTTATTTCAGGGCCATGTGTTCAACATCTTGAAAATGTTCATGGTTAATTGTGGTTAATTGTGGTTTTTGGATTATATTTCAAATTACCGCAATGGTTCTTTTGACATTTTTTGATATTCATTATGAACATGACTTATTCACTTCAGATTTGAACATGATTATGGCCATTTTTTGTGGCTACTTGGACCTTGTGGGTTAGAGGATTCCGTTTATAAACAGTTGCTGCATTATGATGGTGTATTGGAATGTCCATTAAACATTATATATATGGGGTAATGGCCTCAAATAATAATAAATGAATATATACATCTTTTGCCAGGAATTTATATGAGACCTAGTGGGTTCTGGGTCTGTTTGGCATGTATGGATGGGGCCTTAGTGACTATATGTCGGAGTGGCCATGAGGACAGCAAATATTATTTGAGCGGGTTGAATGGCTACAATAGGCACCATTTATAACAGGTTGGATCCTGATGAGTCCATGGAATTGGTGTACATTATATCTTACGGTGGCAATATATGAATATTTGATGGAGTTTTGGCAGAGACGTATGTCGGCCTATTGAGGGGCAATATTGTTTAAGGTTGAAATATTTATTTGGATATATATTTCTTCTGGAATTATTTCCGGATACAATTAGTTGATTATTTGTGTACTTATATTGCCTATTAAGACGAATGTCTTATTTTTGAAGTATTTTTGAAGAATTTTTTTCATATATTGGGCCACTTATGGTAAGTAATTAATAAGGTTCAGTTCATCTGAACGATTTTCTAATATGGTACACTTGTTATGGACAACATTATTTATGTGAATGGATATGGGTGGTGTGTTTTCAGGTCACTCTGACATTTGGGATTCATATGTGATAAAGTTAGGGACATTCTAATTTGTAAATATGGATATTGGGGAATTACTAAAGGGCCTTTCGGCCGATCAAGATAATTTGGAGGCGTTTGGTTTAAGCAATAATACAGGACCAGACTCTACTAACTCATTATTGGATATTCCATCACAGTGCAATAACATGTTTTCTAAGCTTAACAGACAAATGAAAGCATTACGTACAAATGTTTGGCATTTGAAACTCTTTAAAGCCTACAAGGTCAAGGACATAACCCCTAGGGGTTTAAGGGTACGTATACAACCTATTGTGGCCAATATAGATAGTATGCTTACTAAAGAATGGGCGGAGGCCCAACATTCTTCATCTATGCAATTTGTTGATTGTTTACTAAGGTATTATGACAGGACAATTCAGAGTCAACTAGTTGAGATTGAAAATTTGTGTGGGGAGGTAGAAAAATTTAAATCAGAAGTGACATATTCACAACAAGTATCAGATTTGGCCAAGGACCTCTCAATATTGGAAAAACAACTTACTAAAAGAAAGATTAATAAGTTTAATCGTGATTTGATGGACTATGAAAAAGGGAAACCTTTTGTAAATCAAAAATCAGTTAGATTTCAGGACTTTAAATCTAGCAATAGTTATAATAAGAAGAGACCAAGGTCCATTTTAAGACAACACAAATCAATGTCTGACACGACATCAGAGGATGATGCGTCTTCTCTAACAGATGGGGAGGGTTCCCTACGCCAAGTGTCGCCAGCTGCGAAAAGGAAACAGCCCCCCCCTTTAGAATTAGGGGTAGGAGGAGGGGGGGTAAGAAACATAAGAACAGATTCCGGCAACATAACTTTGCAGTCCCTGTTACAACAAATGGTGACATAAATGATAATATACATAACATTTCCTCTTTTGAACTTTCATCAGAACATGTAAAACTGTTAAATAAAGGGCTTTCTTTCGTACCCTCATTTTCGGTTTCAGAAACTCAGTTATTGCAAGATGTTGACGAATTTTGTAGAATACTTAATTTGAAAATCTTCTTTGCAGATCAGGAATATACTCAAAGATCTTCTGATTTCAAGTTCAGGAAATCCAATTTTGTCCCCCCCATGAACAAACATGTTTCCATTTTTAGGGAGTGTGTATTGAAGGAGTTACACTTTTCCAATTTGTATGGACTTACCGATAATAATTTGACATCTTCAGAAAGACAAGCTTTGGTTGAGCTTAGTAGTAATCATGATATTGTTATAACTATGGCGGACAAAGGAGGAGCAGTTGTAGTTTTGGACTATTCTGTATACAATGAGGAAGTTTTACGACAGTTGGCAGATTCCAGTTTCTATATGGCATTGCAGGTGGATCCGACCCTCTCTTTTAAGAAGGATATTGATGAGTTTGTGGATTTATCAGTACAACAGGGTATTATTACGACACAGGTGGGTGGGCAATTGAAGGTGGATGAGCCTAGTTCCCAGTATTTGTACATTTTACCTAAAATACACAAAGATCCATTGTATCCCCCTGGGAGACCTATAGTTTCAGGTAGGGGGTCATTAACAGAACCATTATCAGCTTTTTTGACCCATTATTTGAAACCTTTGTTGCCATTCATTAGGTCCCGTATTAAGGACACCACCGAATTTTTGAATATAATTAATGATTCTCAACTGGAATCTCACTGGTTACTTTGTACTCTTGACGTGGCCTCATTGTATACGAATATTCCACATGATGAGGGTATTCTAGCGGTTTCTTTTTGGCTATATAAATCAAAGCTCTATTCTTTGTCCTTCAATAATTTTTTGATTAAGCTCACTGAAATGGTATTACGAAAGAACATCTTTTATTATGCAGGTAAGGCTTATTGGCAGATTAAGGGCACAGCGATGGGTGCTTCATTTGCACCCATCTATGCCGATTTGTTCATGGGTTATTATGAGGCTAGGTATATATATGATGATCAGCATAACAATTTTCTACCATATCTGGATATCTGGCGGAGATATCTAGACGATTGTTGGATGGTGTGGCGTGGGGATAAGCGAAGTTTAATGCAGTTTGTTGATTATTTGAATGATAATAGTTTCGGTATTCGATTCACGGCTAATATTGAACTTTCTGAAATTGTGTTTTTGGATGTTAAAGTTATCAAACTTGCTGATAATACTTTATCGTCTACGATATATCGCAAGTTTCCAAAATACAATACTTTGTTACATGCTGATAGTTATCACCCACGCCACACCATCCACAACATTCTGAAATCTCAATATATGAGAATTAGACGTATTTGTTCAACCGATGAGGATTATTTGGGATGTAGTCTGGATCTGAGACGCAGGTTTCTTACCAGGGGGTATAAGTCTCAAATACTTGTGAAAGCGGAAGGTCAAACCTCACAAATGGAACGTCAGGATTTATTGTGTTATAAAGTTAACAATAGGAATGTTAATACTACAGAAGATATTCAACCAATAAGGTTAGTGACTACCTATGGGAACAATACCAATTGTTTCAGGGATGTCATTAACCAACATTGGGGTATTCTTTTATCACATGAACTTTTAGGTAGGGTGTTGCCGGCCAAATGTCAGTTTTCTTATCGCAGGGGACAGAATTTGAATGCTCACTTCACACATTACAAAAGACATGTTGATAATATACCACAACAAAGAACCCTAAGTGGTGATAGACTAAGGGGGTGTTATCCTTGTGGGCATTGTGCTGCATGTCGGCATTTAGAACAGACCAAAGAATTTTCTAGTAAAAATACATCACGAATTTTTGAAATAAGGGTCTTTGCCAATTGCAGCACAGATTGGGTGGTATATTTGGTTACGTGTAGTTGCTCTGCATTCTACATTGGACAAACGTCCAGACCTGTCAAATTTAGAATAGGTGAACATTTAAGTGCAATCAAAAATAAACGTGTCGCCAATGCTCTATTCAAACATACCATTGAGCATCCTTCAGCCATCTTTCGGTTTGTGGTTATAGACAAAATTACCCTTCATAGGGGTTTTAAAGCCGGTTGGCATCAAAAACTTGATCAAATGGAACAAAGATGGATTATTCAATTGGGGGGCTTATTTAAACCTGGTTTAAATTTGTTGGAATAGAATTAGGCATGGCTTGCATATATGAGCAACTATTTACATATTGAAATAATTGGTATTCACATTATAAATATGACATTCTCCTTGGAGATGGCTTGTAGGCATAGCATGAATATAATGGTAATGTGGTATATACGCATGGCATTTATGTTTCTTGGATATACAGATATGTGTATATAAACGTCAATATATATATATATATATGTATTGGTATGTATATGTTTGTAGGTGTATGTGTGGAAGTATGTGTATGACTATGCATATGTAGATTTTTAAAGAAATGACCTATTTAGGTCTTTTTCTACATGCAGTAATAGTTTTGAATAGTTGATCTGATTACCCCACAAGCCCCTTTACTATTTGTTGATGCAAGACAGTTAGGTACTATTATATTTTCGTTAAAATAACACTTTAATATTTTATTAATATATGAATGTTATTTTATTATCTATTATTATTTTGATTTTGTATTTGATTATTTATTTTTATTTATTTATTTTTTATTTTTATTCAGGATGCTATTGCACATGGTTTATTTGTTTATAATTTTTCTCAAATGATGTGATTGATGTGACATGTTCCTATGTATGGTGTTTATTACAAAAGAGGAATTTGTATCACTTTAAATGGTGACTATATAAGTATGGTCCACCAGGGGTCGGTTTTCCCAATTATGTTTTGAACTGCATTGACAAATGCCAGGGCATGGCCGAAACCGGTATGCTGTTTAAGTTTTTAGATTCCTTTATTGAAGGAATCTAGATGTCAATAAAGTTGGTTTCGATGGAACCTTATGTGCTGGCTTATGTTTTTTGAAAGTTTCCTCACCTCATAAGGGCGAAAAACTGGATCCGTTTGCTGGATTGTCCAGCCTTGCTGGACCCACTGAAACACTCTAGCTAGCACCGGGTCTTTTCGTGTCCATTCACTCAGTTCCCTTGTGGACACCAACGTGATGTCCTCCATCATCAAAACTCGGTCCTCCATGTCCTCTTCCTTGAGATGCCCCGGTAGTGGCAGACGGCTCAGCGCGTCCGCATTACTATGGCGTTTCCCGGGCTTATAAACAATCTCATATTCATAAGCTCTCAAGGTTACAGCCCATCTCTGAATGCGGGGAGAAACCATCTGAGGCACGGCCTTCATCTCGTTGAACAGTGACAACAAAGGCTTATGATCGGTGCAAACAGTAAACTTCCTGCCATAGAGGTATTTGTGGAACCTCTTAATTCCAAAAATCACAGCCAAACCCTCTTTGTCTAGCTGAGAATAGTTTTACTCCGCTGGTGTCAAAGTTCGTGACATGAACCCAATGGGTCTTTCTTGTCCATCTGGCATACGGTGTGCCAACACGGCCCCTACCCCATAAGGTGAGGCATCACATGACAAAATTAAGTCCTTGTGACTATCGTAGTGCACCAAAACCTCTGAGGACTGCATTAGTGCCTTGGACTGCTCAAACGCTTTATCTTGTTCCTCCTGCCACATCCACAGGGTCTCCTTCCTTAATAGTTTATGTAAAGGAGCTAACAGCGTTGACAGATTTGGTAAGAACCTGTTATAATAGTTGAGTAAGCCTAAATAAGCCTTCAGCTCTGTAACATTTGTGGGTGCAGGTGCCTGTTGGATGGCTTTTACCTTGTCTGGCAGGGGGTGTAGGCCCGATGCATCCACCTTGTAACCCAGGAACTCTGCTTCCTTTGCCATGAAAGCACATTTACTCCTCTTCACCCGCAGACCAGCTTCTCGCAGTCGCCTCAGCACCTCGTTCAGAGTCTCCAAATGCTCGTGATTGTTCCTGCCCGTCAACAGAATGTCATCCAAATAAACAGCCACCTTCGGAATTCCTGCCACCAGTCCCTCCATTATTCTCTGGAAAATAGCTGGACTAGAGGAAACACCAAAGGGTAAACGATTGACTTGGAACAACCCTTTGTGTGTATTAAGGGTGACATATGACTTTGACCCTTCTTCCAGCACTACTTGTTGATATGCATGACTGAGGTCCAGTTTACTAAATTTTTCACCTCCCGACAGCTTTTCAAATACATCCTCCACCTTGGGTAAGGGATACTGCTCCAAACTTGGTTCACTGTTAGCTTGTAGTCCCCACATATGCGTACAGTATCATCTGGCTTTAATACAGGAACAATGGGTGCCGCCCATTCCGAAAACTTTACTGGTTCAATTATACCTTGCTTAGTGAGTCGCTCCAACTCAGTCTCCACTTTCTTCTTCATCGCGTATGGTACGGGTCGAGGTTTATAAAATCGTGGCGTTGCGTTTTCTTTAATGTGTATCTTTGCTGGTGGACCCCTCCAGGTACCCAGTTCCTCTTTGAACACTTCTTCGTTGTTCTCCAGCACCTCTTGCAAGGACAGCCCATGCTGTTCTACTTTATGGAGCTGTAGACAGCCCATTTCCAGCTCTTTTAGCCACGCCCGGCCTAACAGGTTTGGTCCATTACCTGCTACCACCATGACTGGCAACTGTTTGACTTTGTCTTTATGTTTTACAGTTACTTTTGC
>NC_056738.1:55241853-55286853 GCF_019279795.1 Protopterus annectens | reverse complement strand
ATTGTTCAGAGCAGTTTCCTTACTGTTGTGTTATGTCCACATATTCATAGGATGTACCATTGTCTGGCCAATACTTTTGATCTGGTTCCCATAACTGCTGTGTTTTCCTGACACATCAGTGAAATTATGTGAGGATTGGGGTCAATAACTAATGAGAAGCAACTGAGTCCCAGACCTGTGATATTTCAGTCAATATATGTTAGTAGTAACAGTGTCAGTATAGCAACTCTTCAGCTTATCTACTTACTTATTTGGGATACGTCTCTATTGTCATGCCTTTGCCCTCCCCCCCACTTTGGCAGGCCTGGTCCAGATTCATAGGTGTGTAAGAGGTTAACGGCCCTAGGGCCTTTACAAGCCTAGCCATAGGATTACCCTGGCATCGTGCTACCCAACCTTATTTCCCAGAGCCTCTGTTGAGTAGAGCCACTGGAGTTATCCCCGGAGTGAATTTTCTATTTCCCATCCACTCATCAAGATTTTCTTGAAGAGGGTCAGCGAGGTGCTCTGCTTGACATTGCACTAAGGTGTTCTGAGCGTACCTCTCCAATGCCAGGTTTTTCACAGAATATCCAGATGTTTGGCCTATGCTTTGTTTATGTTCCATAGTTTATTTGTATTTGTCTGGTAAATCACTCCGATGATCCCAGGATTTATGTCGGTGAAGAATGATATCACATGTCAATTCCTATTCTCATATCCTTCAGATGTTTGTGCTGAAATGCACCTTATTGATGTACAAATGTTTTCTTATGACAGCAATATTTGGAATAGGTCCCTATGTGTGATCCATTTCCCCCCACTTTGTACAGCCTTTGTACATTTTTCTTGCACTAAGAGGTTGATCGGTATGGCTCTGAGGTATGGTTGCACTGTGTGTTATATCAATATATATATATATATATATATATATATATATATATATATATATATATATATATATATATATATATAGATACACTTACACATATACATACACACACACACACACATATCTATATATATATATATATATATATATATATATATATATATATATATATATATATATATATATATATATATATATATATATATATATATGTGTGTGTGTGTGTGTGTGTGTGTGTATCTTAGGTTCATAGGTTCATAGACAGGTACTAATCTATCTGCCTGAAGGCATTTATAAGCCTAGCCAGAATGTGTTTGCTTTCGCCATCCCCTTAGATTAGTTCCCTGTGCCTCTGTTCAGCAGAGCCATTGAAGTGATCCCCGGGATAAACATTCTGTTTCCGATCCATTCATCAAAGTTTCTCTTGAAGAGTGTTAGCAAGGAGCTCTGCCTAATGTAGATTGGAATCTTGTTCCAAAGCATTGGAAGTCTCTGGGACAGGAATCTGTCCCTCCAGCATGTCCTGTTTATTGTTGTGGTGAGGTTTAGATCTCTAGAGCGTGTGGTTCAACGGGATATGGTTTTCTTTAGGTGGAGCATGTCCATCAATTCTGGGTTGGACTTGGCCTTGTATGTCAGGCAGAGATCACCTCTGAGTAGGCGGTATGCAACTGAGTACAGATGGAGTTTCTTCAGTCGAGCTGCATAGGGCATCTGTTTGAGGCCAGTGATCTTCTTGGTGAGGTACTTCTATTGTCATTCCAGCTGTTGCAGGTGTCTTGTAAGGTACATCCCAAATGGGGCATTATATTCCATGATGGGTCTGAAGAGTGATGAGTAGAGGGGCACTATGACCTCTTTTGATCTGGATGCAAACCCTTTTGTGATTAGGTGGGCCACATAGAAGCATTTTCTAACCACTTTGGCAATGTGATTATCAAATGAGAAATCACTATCTACATGGGTCCCCAGATCTCTTATTACATCTTCAGTATATAGGGGATTACCACCTATGTGGTAGTTTGTGGGTACTTTGCTTTTTCCAAAGGGGATGACTATGCACTTTATGGCATTTCGTTTGAGGCCATGGTTTTGACACCAGGTATCTGTCTCAGTGAGACCCTTTTGGAGGATGTCTATGTCAGCCAGAGAGTCAATTATAGCCCATAGTTTGCAGTCATCTGTGAACTTGGTCAGCCATAGCCCTCCTGTGCTTGCCTCTACCTCTGAGAAGTATATGCCGAACAGGAGGGGTCCTAGGACTGAGCCCTGGGGAGCGCCACTTGTAACCAGTTTAGAGTCAGACCTAGCTCCTGCAACTCTTACAATGTGGGTTCTGTCCATGAGCCAGTTGGCAACCCATCTCATGATGTAGGGGTTTATGTTCAGGCTGGTGAGCTTGTCTATAATACCAGAATGGGGAATGGTGTTGAAAGACTTTGCGAGGTCTATGTAGGCTTTGTGGACCACCTTTCTCTCATCTATAACCTTGGCAACTGTCTCAAAGAAGTCCACCAGGTTTAGAAGGCATGATCTGCCCTTAACAAAGCCAAACTGGGTAGGGTCCAGTGTTTGGATGTTCCCAATATCTCTGTTAATGAGATCCATGATGACAGGTTCCGTAGCCTTGCAGACCAAGCTAGTCAGGCTTATAGTGTGATAGTTCCAGGGGTCTGTTTTGGCTCCACCTTTGTGGAGTGGAATAACCATTGCTGTTACCACTCTATGGGCACATAGCCTGTGGAGAGGCTGAGTTTGAACAGTGTGTTTAGGTGAGGGGTTAGTTTATCTTTGAGCTCGTGTAGGACCCAGCCTGGGACACCATCCGGTCCCATTGATGCAGTGCTTTTGGCTTTGGAGAGGGCTGTTTTAACCTGAGTGTCTGTGATTTCAGGAACACTACATTCTTCTGGTATGGTTTTGGGCCCTTTTGGGGGTGAGAGAGGGGTGATGTTTGCACTGAATCTGTCTGCCAGGATGTTGGTGATATCGGTTGGTTCAGTGTATTTTGTGCCATTCTGCACTAACTCTGAGCAGATCTGAGAATTACCACTTAGATTCTTGACATAGCTAAAGAATGCCTTGTTGTTATTTTTGGAGTCCTTGCAAATTTTTCTTTCGAAGCTAGACTTGGATGATTTTATGAGGGATAGTAGTTTCTTACTGATACTGATCAGGGATGACTTCCCTTCTTGGGATTTTACTCTTTTCTTTACTAGTTTCCTCCTTCTATTGTATAGCTTGTTTATGGCAGGGGTCCACCAGACTGGTTTCCTTTTCTTGGAGGAGTGAGTCTTGGTTTTGCTTGTATCTTTTTTTTTATATATATGTTTCAATAGAATATACAACACATGAATGATTCCACAGAGCTTTCTCACTGTTGCTGTATGCCTCTATTGCATGATAATTTTGAAAAAGCAACAGTAATTCCTACTGCTCAGATGGAGTAGTGGTACATTGATCTGACTCTAGTGTACAGGGTCTTGGGTCCTTGACTTGGGACTGATGTTTTTTTTCATTAATATATGATAAGTTTGAAAAAGCAACAGCAATTCCTACAGCTGAGATGGTGTAATGGTGCATTTTCTGACTATGGTGTACAGGGTCCTGGGTTCGAGACGTGTCAGGGCTAATTATTTTGTTGCTAGGCAGAACCGTGGTTGATGGAAACAGTTATTAAAGCAGCTTCAAGTGGGTTTGTGCAGGTTTGTGCGAAGCTAAGCAATGCTAACACAGGCGTAAAGCTGCTTAGCTTCACTTAGCTACACTTATTCTCACTTATCCCTGTCCTAATTTCTTTAAAAAAAAGAAAAAGGTGTGATAGGAAAGTGGTGAAAAAAGGGGCATGCAGAGGGAAGTACAGTATGAAAGGTAGCTAGGGATGTGCAGGACAGGTGTAGGAAAGGTCAAAAGCTGTCCATTTCTTCTACAGAAACAGCTGTGAATGTCTGCAGAATTTGGAAGTGAATTTGGACACTCAAACCGCTGAGACAGGGGTGAGGACAACAGTAATGTGTTTTCATGCCAAGTTGGACCAAATTACATGTGTTCAGGGACACGTGCGAAATGGACAGCTATGTAGGGGGCATAATTTTTGGGGGAGAACAGATTCCCCTTTTTTTTAGGAGAGAGTAGGATGTTGGGGAAGGATAGTAGGTACATTTGGGGAGTAATTTGGGTAGGAAGACAGACAAGACAGCAGACAGGGGTGGTATATGACACATGTGGGTGGTAAACACCTTGGATGGGGAGGATGGTTGGGAATCGGACTCACATGTGCCCCCAAATGGATACAGTGGGACTGAGGTCCCCACCCATTGGCAGTCACCCCTGCACCTTCACAGACCCGAAGATGGCTGTGCTGGGGGCTGAACAGGAGGGGCAGTCTGACCCTCAAGATGCAAACAAATGTAAATAAATAAATAAATAAATAATAAATTGTCAGACCCCCTAGAAAGGCTTTAACATTAAGCTCAAAACAAGCTTTATGGTGGATAAATGGAGGATAGCAACAGTCTTTCCTTTTACAAAGATGGGACTAGAGCAGACCAGGATAATTTCTGACTGGCAAGCCTGACCAGCATCATCTATAAGCCTGTGGAAAGGATCATTATAGAACAAATAAATATGGATAAGGGTATCCTGCAGACTATTGACACTACCCAGTTTGGGCTTGTTAAGGGCAGGTCTTACCTACCTAACCTGCTTGACTAGTTTGAAAAAAAAAAAACTACTGAAAAAATGAACAAATCAGTGCACTGCCTCTCTGGACCTTGTAAAATGTTTGACACCAGATACAAAAGCATCATGGATAAAAATGTTCCAGCTAATTTTAACCTCAATGTAACTTGCTGGATTGCAAATCGGAACACAAATTGAACATAAAAGTAAGAGTGGATGTCTCTACCTCCTCAAAACGACATGCAACTACTGTCCCAGGGTTAAGTCCTTTGACCATTTTTCTTTGGCATTTACTTCTCAGAGGTAAAAGCTAATGTTGAGGGTTTGTGGCTGACCAAGTTTGCAGATGACTGCAAACTTGGTGCCATCATCAACTCCCCACAGGACACCGTGATCTGACAAAAGGACCTGTCCCAAACAAATACATGGTGACATAACCATGGACTAAAACTAAATGCCAAGAAATGTATAATCATATCCTCCAGCAAGAATGCCTCCTTTTGTAACTACAACATTGACAACACTCCCCAGAAAACTGATCTTTTAGTTAGAGATTTAGGAATCTGTGTTGTCAGTGGACTGTTCTTCAATCACCACCTATCCACTACTGTATAAGGAAGTGCTTTTTCACTACTCAGCTTATAATGAAGGGTGTTTCATCCAAATCCGTGGACACAATTTTACTCTCTACATTCATTAGGCTAATCATCGAGTATAATGGCTCTTTTGATATGCACCTTTTCAAACACTTTGCACAGCTGGAATGACCACAACACATCCTCTTTAAAAAAAAAAAAAATAAGGGTCTGAATTATAAACACTAAGCAGTCCATCTCCAAGACTTGTCTCTCTTGTAAGCATCATAGTGACTGCTGAGTGGCAAATTTTGGCTCATGAACCTCAACTGACCATATTCTATTAGACCTACTACACATTCGGAAGTTCAATGGAATCCAAAACACCTGCTCAAGGAACCTTAATCTCTTTTGCAAAATTAACAGAACATGCTATAGGGACAGGTATGTATCACATAGAATACCAATTTTATGGAAATGGCTTTCCCTGCACATAAAGCAGAGTAATTCTATCATGTTACTGAAGTCAAATATATCTTGGATAAATGAATAGTTAACTGCACATTCACCCATGGTTTAGCACCAATGGATCTCATGGGTAGGGAAAGTATGTAATCACCCAACATATACATGTGCAGCCCTTCTTTAGAGATTCGTATTGCAAAGTATAAGGACTAATAATTACTTTGAGAATGTAGCGCTAGACTTCTTAAGTTCCTAACAGATCAATAGCCCAGTAAGTGCTGATAACCCTTTGAAAGCCTATCATCTGCAGACTTATTATGGATCATATCAACAGTGCTGAACTATTGGAACATATATATTCCCATTCATTTTCAGTAGTATAAATGTTTATAGAGTGCTATTAAAAAGTACTAATGTGGTAAGCAGCTTGACAAATTGCCGTACTGCAGGCAGCGGAAGGTGTTCATGAGCTGCTGCGTCATTCGTCACTAAAATGATCGGTACCTCAAGGCTCCACTTTCTGTAATAGACCTATCAAAAGTATCTGATACAATTTCACACCCCATGCCACTAGTTAGACAAAAGAAAGTGGACTTGAGCAACAATGCAGTCAATTGGCTCAATTCAGCATTAAAACACAATGTATATACTGGCCAAAGAACTGTTAACTCCTCACAAGTTAGAGTAAGTGCACCACAAGGTTCAGTGCTATGACCTTTAGTCTTCAATATGCTCTTAGATAAAATACATACAGCCTTAGACCACACACATATCTAATCTAATATGCAGATGACTCAATACTAATATGCAAACCTCTTCAATCAAACATCTCCAGGATAGTGCAGAAAAATCCTTCACAAACACTGAAAACTGGCCTGAGAAATCCAAACTACTTTTAAATTCAGCAAAACTAAGCTAATGCTTGCATTTCCAACCCATTAATTAGATTATTGTGACTTAACATTGACATCTATCAATAATGCTAGAATCAACACTAGAATCAAGCTAGTACATAGTACAAAACTTCAGCAAGTAATTACTGACCACAATATAAGATTTGATCACTTCATCCAAGACAAACTTCAAAATAAAGTCTATAGAATGTCAATCCTTCCATACAAAGAATGAGTGCAATTTCATGACTCTTGACAACTTTCGCATACCTGCCTTGACAGCTTTCACCTGAGCTAAAATTCTTTTGAGAATGCAGTTTTTCAGTCTAACTGTAAGCAAATATATATAATCCAAAAACTATAAAAGTTGTTACTCTATTTTGGAGATAGCTAAAGAATTATGGTGTAAATGCATATTTAAATATTTAATTGATGAACAAATGTAAATATCTACAAAGTAGTGGTCATTAGACATAAACTATCAGTGCAGAGTTTTTCCAGCATTGTGTATGCTTTCATTTATTACCAAATAAACACAGTCTAGTTCATCTTATTAATATGATTATTGACAAATGGCATACTGTTTCATATTTGTAGAAAATAACTCACATTTATTTCTAGTATTAGGTATGAGGGCAACTGCTGACCTCTGTGATGACTGGGAATGTAAAATTTCACAATGGGTCAGTTGGATAATTCCTAAGCTTTTTACAGAAATATGTTATTTATGCATATATGCCTATTTACTACTAAGCAAATATAAATAGACAGAGAGCAGGTATCAGTGAACACTTCTGCACCATTATTTAAACTTTCATTTAAAACACTGACATACCACACATAGTCTATCGGGTCTACTACAGATTATTGAACTTTTAAAAGGTCGGCTTTCATATGGCCAAGACCATATGATCAAACTTTTAAAAGTTCGAACTCCTGATAAAAAAAGGGGGAAAAAGCAAAACAATTACCTTGAACATTTTTAGCTGGCGGTCAAGCCCCCTGCACCCACCGCACCCCCTGCTATTTAAATATACCAACTCTGAGATCACACTACAGTGAGGAAAAAGGAAATCTTGCCATTACACACTGTATGGAGTTCTCCATTCAGAATGTTCAAACTTTTAAAGTTTGATCATACGGTCTCAGCCATATGAAAGTCGAACTTTTAAAAGTTTGATCATCTGTAGGGGCCCATTAAAAGGCATGGGTTATTATTCAGCACCTTCATTCATCTTTCAGTTGAGAAGAATACAGCAGTTTTAAAAAGTCAAACAAAAAAAAACTAAAAAAGCTGCAGCTACTAAATAGGGAGACACAGTCATAACTGAGACCTATAAATCACAACATTATCTTCTCAAAAAGAGAGAAAACACCTGCCTTTCATAATGTAAGACAAACAGAGAAAATATGAAATGCACCATTATACCTCTCAGTTCATTGCTCAAGATTTCCAAGCAAAGTAAAAATAATTGAGAAGAAAGGTCCAATATCAGAGTTTTTTTTAATATTATCCCAATTCACTTAAAAAGTTAGTAGAATAAAAGGGTTTGCAGTAACATGCATTTTTAGAACAACAAAAAGATGAAGTGCTAATATCTTACATTATTGACGTGCCATTATCTTCACCTTTATACCTGAAAGTCAAAAAGTTTATGATCGAGAAAGCAATAAAAAAATGAGTCAAAATTCAGGAACATTCTATAAACACAGGGGAAACTGAGAGGTACGTATTGCTGTTATCAGTCTACTAGCTCAACTAACTTCCATTTCCAGGCTGCAGAACACTGCCTTACATAATGGGAACAAATGCACAGTATGTGGAACACTGCTTTTCATAACATGGTCAAATGGAGAAAGCGAGGAACCGGCAGTCATTTTAAAGCCCCGTATATGTCAGTCATACATCCCTGTATTGTGGGAAGCTGCCTTTCCGAAAGCAGAACAAATGCAAAAATTAAGAAACACTTACTAACAACTGAGGTTCATTACAAATAATTTACATTTTTCACTTCATGTAAGACTCAGTTAGCATGTTCAGTACTTGCCAGTAAATGGAACGTGCAGCAAAATATGTGTATTCATTGTGTCTGTCAATAGCTTTTGCTGATCATGGTTCCTGCCATTGCTGAAATGTCACTTGCTGCTCCTACACCTCTAACATTCCATGAATCCCTAGGGAAAGGAAAGCAGTATAGGAAGCAGCTCCACTCTTATCACAGACAGAAAGAGAAATCCTAGAAACTGAAAGCAATCAGACAAACATGTTACAAAGATAGATGTTTGACAAACCAATTGTTTTCTGTATCATGATGCCAGACATCTGTCTATCAGGGAATACGGCCCTTGTTTACTGCTTCTTTTCTCTGGGAACTAGACAACTGTTTAAGCATATTTTGTATATTCTGGGGGCAGGAGAAAAAGTACACATAGCACAACATATGTGAATGTGCCATGCTCTGAGTACAGCAAGAGTCAACAAAGTGTCATATGATGACTATAGTGTGTGTGCTTCTATGTAGACAGCAGTACAACTGAAACAGAGATGAATTACTTTAAAATTTCAAATGGAA
The DNA here is from genome assembly GCF_019279795.1 of Protopterus annectens. Taxonomy (NCBI): domain Eukaryota; kingdom Metazoa; phylum Chordata; order Ceratodontiformes; family Protopteridae; genus Protopterus; species Protopterus annectens. Next base: position 55,277,795 of record NC_056738.1, on the reverse strand, counting down.
ACACAACTTTTTCTTCTGACATATTGTACACGTGAAACACCACAACGAGTACACCTATAAGTGCTCTCACACTGCGACAATTTGTAAAACTGAAGGCAGTGAGATGTATACTTATAATCTCAATTTATTAAAATAGTGGCTAAAACAGCATTAAACATAACAAGGAAAAACAAAAAAGTTAAGCGCTTTCACCCAGCAACTCTGGGCTTCTTCAGAACTGAACACATAATACAATCCAGGTGTTTTAAGCCTTTTCTGGCGCCAAAAATTCAAAAACCTCAAATTTAAAGTGATAGTTGCTACAAAACAAATATCTGTTGCTGGTACGAGTGAATATGAATATAACTTATACTTGGATCACAATTTAAACAATGTCACTACCAAATATTATACTATTATTAATTTTGTCATAAAACACATCAAATCCTATAATAAATAACATAAAATAAAATAATAATATTATTATAAAATAGGATATTAAAACAGTCCATATAAACATAGTCTATAAAGATCTAATATATAATATACATTAATTCCTAAATAAAAACTATGTTCTAAGTATAAGGTGTTGCTATGAAAAATTTATTACTTAATAAAACCAATGAGATTTTTTATATATATAAAAATGATGAACTAATATATAACATATGAAATATTCCCAATCACAATAATACATTTCTCATAATATTATGAGAATAATTATTAGTTAGTGTAAAAATCTTTAAAAAGTTTTATTAAAAATCGTTAATAAGAGAACATTAGCAAGGGTTTGATGGGTATAAATTCATTTAGACCTGGGGGTGTGGTGGCGTTATAACATTATTATTAGGGAAATTTATTATGGGTCAAGAAAATTAAAACAAATTACATCCACTAGCAATTTAACATATGAAGAAGTGAAATTATTGTGTGACCTTAGAGATAACATGAATATAAGAGTGATGAAACCTGATAAGGGTGGTGGGGTTGTTTTATATGATAGTACGGAATATACTAAAAAGTTATATGATTTATTGCATTATTCTGGCAATTACACACCCATTTCTATCAATGAGCTGAATATCGCTTATCAGAGAATCGATTCATATATTGAGGAATATTATTTAGAAGGGAGAATAACTAAAGAGACATATGACTTTTTAATAGTTAAATTTCCTAGGCTAGCCACCCTTGTTGGTATACCTAAGGTTCACAAGGATGTTTATGACCCACCATTTCGACCTATTGTCTCTGGTAGCAAATCTAAGACCTTCCCTATAGGTAAATACATTGATTTTAAACTAAAATTTTTATATGACAAAGTTCCTCACATGGTGAAGGATTCCTGTGTTTTTTTAAGAAACTATCCTATTGACATGAATTTTGATCATGTTATATTTCTTACTATAGACGTAATAGACTTATTTTCCTGCATCCCAAAAGATAAAGGGCTTGAAGCATTTAGTGCCAGTATTTTTAAACATTCTAATCTGGAATGGGACAAAATCATGTTATTTGAAGAGATGATGTCCATTGTGTTGGATAATAATTACATCTACTTCGAAGGTGAACACTTTAAGCAAACCAAAGTGGTAGCGATGGGAGCCGCATGTGCTCCCATCTATGCCAACTTGGTTGTGCTCCATTGGGAGGATTCGACACTTTTCACTAGTGAATATTATAAACATGTGAAATATTATTCCAGATATTTGGATGATATATATATTTTATGGGATGCAGATAACACGACCCTAGAATCTTTTATCAATTTTTTTAACAGAAGTAGTGAATATTTGAAATTCACTTATGTTTATAATAGCACTGGGTTACCTTATTTGGATACGTTCATTCAATATCAAGCTAATACTCTTACTTCTTCTATATATAGGAAAGACACATTTTCCATTAATTATTTACATTTTAATAGTTGTCATCCTGAGCAAATGAAGAATAATATATTTAAAGGACAATGTGTACGAGCAGCTCGTATGACATCTAATGATGAGTCATTAATTACTGAATTGGACTTTATTAAAGAGTTATTTACACAAAGAGGTTATCCCTTAAATAAGATGGAACATACTATTAAATACATATTACAATTGAGGAACTACAGATTTCAACCATTATTGGGAAGGAAACTTGCTTTGACTACACATGAGACACACACATCCCAAGAAAAGAACATAACACCAGTTTTGAATGTGGAGGCATTTCAAAAGTCCTTTATTTTACAATTTAATTTAGCAGCAAGTCATATTAAGAGATTAATATATGATTTTTGGTATTATATAACCAGAGATACCCAGCTAATTAAAATTATAGGTTCAAAACCACATTTTATATTTAAAATGGGAACTAACATAAAGCAAATATTAGAATATAAACATGTTGGAATAAAAAACAAGTTGATTTCAGTTCGCAGCCCGAGATGTGGTACCTGTAAACAGTGTAAATTTATGTCCGAAGAAACTATTATACATCTAAGTAATGGACACAGAAGTACTGTGCACAGGAAGGCTGGGAATTGTAACACTAAGATGGTGATATACCTGAGTATTTGTCAGTATTGTGTCAGTTTTGATGTAGGAAAAACAGAAAGAAACCTTAGGAAAAGAATCTATGATCATATATACTGTATTAAAACCAAAGACAGTAATAATGCACTGTACAGACATATTGAAAGGGAAGGAGGCGATCACCATTTTAAATTTATAATACTGGAAGTGATTAAAAATGACTCTAAGGGTGGTGATACAAAATGTTTACTTAGTTATATGGATGTATGGTGGCAAATATTGTTAGACGCCACCACACCCCCAGGTCTAAATGAATTTATACCTGTCAAACCCTTGCTAATGTTCTCTTATTAATGATTTTTAATAAAACTTTTTAAAGATTTTTACACTAATTAATTATTATTCTCATAATATTATGAGAAATGTATGATTGTGATTGGGAATATTTCATATGTTATATATTATTTCATCATTTTGATATATATAAAAAAATCTCATTGTGTTTATTAATTAATAAATTTTTCATAGCAAACCTTATACTTAGAACATAGTTTTTATTTAGGAATTAATGTATATTATATATCAGATCATTATAGACTATGTTTATATGGACTGTTTTAAAATCCTATTTTATAATAACATTATTATTTTATTTTATATTATTTATTATAGGATTTGATGTGTTTTATAACAAAATTAATAATAGTATAATATTTGGTAGTGACATTGTTTAAATTGTGATCCAAGTATAAGTTATATTCATATTCACTCGTAACAGCAACAGATATTTGTTTTGTAGCAACTATCACTTTAAATTTGAGGTTTTTGAATTTTCGGTGCCAGAAAAGGCTTAAAACACCTGGATTGTACTATGTGTTCAGTTCTGAAGAAGCCCAGAGTTGCTGGGTGAAAGCGCTTAACTTTTTTGTTTTTCCTTGTTATGTTTAACGCTGTTTTTAGCCACTATTTTAATAAATTGAGATTATAAGTATACATCTCGCTGCCTTCAGTTTTACAAATTGTTGCAGTGTGAGAGCACTTATAGGTGTACTCGTGGTGTTTTACTTCAGTTTTTTGTTGCCATTCACCTCGCTGATTCATATTTTAACATGGACAAATGGGAAATGGACTGACCACATTTGTGTATGTATATATGTTTGCCACACAGTAAATAATGTGCTTAAAGTAGTAAGTGCACTATGGAGCTTTAGGCATGGAACAGAGAATGACTTAGTGGGAGCCATGCTGTAGGTGCTGATCAAGGAGTTACTTAGGTAGCGCCATAAGTGAGAGTAAGTAAGACAACAACTGACACCTCTCTACTCACCTTTCTAAACAGCACATGTATGCAAGACTATGTCTCACATCTATCTACTTAACCGTTCCTAACACCACAGGTATGTAAAACCATAGTTCACATCTACCTACTCACCTTTCCTACAGCACATGTATGTAAGACCATGACTCACATCTATCTACTCACCTTTCCTAACAGCGCATGTATTTAAGAACATGCTTTAAATCTATCTATTCACCTTTCCTAACAGCACTTGTATGTCAGACCATGGTTCAAATCTATCTATTTTTCTTAACAGCGTATGCATGTAAGACCATGATTCATATCTATCTACTCACCTTTCCTAAAAGCACATGTATGTAAGACCATGGTTCATATCTGTCTGTTCACCTTTCATTATAGAACACGTATGTAAACCATGGTTCATATGTATCTACTGACCTTTCCTAACAGCACATGTATGTAAGACCATGGCTCACACCTGCCCTGACAGTATATGTATGTAAGATCACAGCTCACACCTATCTACTCCCGCGTTTTCTCATTGCTTCATCACTCTTTATTAAAATCTTGCCTCATTAATTAGACAAGCTGAAGCAGAGTTATAATAAAATGGCTAAGTCTGCAAGTGACCACATCAACAGAGTAGAATAGAAGACATCACTGTCTTGTACTTATGTCTCTTAACCGGTTGGAGCTACCTATTCTGTTAGCCTAAACTCAACTTAAAATTACAGACAGCATCCTCCATACCACACAGAAAGACCTTTCCACTAGACATTTGTAAAACGGTATACACCTCACAGAGAACTGCATTCATTAGAATAACATTTATCACTCAAAAATATAATGCTCAATGTTCTACAGATGAGTATGAGCTTAACATGCTGAATGATACATACAGTATAGTGTATAAAATGTGGTGCTCATAGGATCATAGGATCATAGGATCATAGGAAGTTACTAGGCTATTGACCCTGAGGCCCTTACAAGCCTAGCCAAGAATTTAGCCCATGTTCCAGCAAGTCAGCACCTGATGCCCCTGTCCAGCAGGGATACAGGTGGAATCCCAGGGGTGTATTTTCTGTTCTCCATCCCGTTACCAGGTTGAGCTTTGAGGTATTCTGCTTGACATGGATTGGGAGTGTATTCCACAGAAGGGGAGTCTTTGGGACACAAATCTCTCCTGCCAACAAGTCCTATTGATGTCACAGACCAGGCTGAGGCCACGTGTGTGGGTTACTCAAATAGAGCTTGACTTGCAGATATGCAGCAGTCCCATCAAAGCAGGGTCTGAGATTGCTTTGTATGCCAGACAGAGGTCACCTCTGAGGAGTCTGTAGGACACTGAGTAGAGAGACAGGGCCTTTAGCCTATCTGTGTAGGGTAGATATTTGAGGCCTGCTATTCTCCTGGTGAGGAACCTCTGTGGTCTCTCCAGCTGTTGCATGTGCTTTGTGAGGTACATGCTGAAAGGGGCATTGTACTCAATAATGTGTCTTATAAAGGAAAAATACAGGGATGTTATGACCACCTTGTCCCTGGATGAGATACCCTTACTAATGAGGTGGGCCATGTAGAAAGTTTTCTGTACAACGGAGGCAATATGGTGGTGATTACATGTTAAAATATGTACATGTCTAAGTTAAAATGCATATTTGTACTTTTAAACAATGTTATAGCAGAAAAAAGTACTTTTTCATTTAACTATGTAGTAATCTGAGAGAGTATAACAAACAGATAATTTGATAACCAACTAGTAGCAGAGCAGTGCAATATTCAAATGTTAAGTAAAACATTCATATCAACATTATAAGATAAAATAAAACTGGAACATGAAAATATTGGAATCCTAATTGGAATATTCTGTTTAATCCAGAATAACATATGATCACTCAGGATGATAAACCACATGGTGTAATTGTTTTGCAAACTTCATCCATAGTAAATAACTGATTTATAGGAAATAGCACCATCTGGCGAATAACTATTAAAAAAAAAAACACGTGGAATTCAACAGCAAACCTCTTCTATTCTGTAACCCTAGTTATACAGATTAACAATGCAAACCCCTCACCCACTTTCACATTCAGTTTGATTTTTACACATTGTAGCATTTTGGATCTTTGAAAACATTTAACTCTTAGGGCCGGATTTACGAAAGCTTGCACGGAGTGCAAGAAGAGTGTAGGAGCTCACGCTGGCAATATGTCTGCCGTGCGATCCAGGTACAGCCGGCAGGGGCATGCACGAGAGCTGCTAAAGCTACTCTTGCATGGACAGCATCATGGTATGCAAATTACCTAATTTGCTGGTGAAAGCCATGCAAATGAGGTAAATTTGCGATCCAGGACTGTCCATGGAAGATTAGTGTTAGCTGCAGAAATGTACTCCGTTGGTAACGTAATACAGTTCTGCAAATAGCTAAACGGAGCTATGACAGCTGCAAATAAAGGATGCATACAGTTGAGGAAGCATGCCAATGGCCAAATATAAGGCCATCGGCATTTATAAATGGTTAAAAATATAAAAACTGAACTTTTTTCCCCCTGATCTCCGATGTTTAAGCATAGCGCAGCACCGCACAAACATGCGGTTCTTATAAAAACAAGAAAATAATTAAAAAAAAGCCAAAAATAGGCATTTTCACTAAAAAGCTTATTCTACCATGCAGGTGAATGGAAGGCTGAAGTCAACATGGCCACTGAGTAGTGGTTACTAAGGGGGGGAAGCTCAGTGTGAGAGATTTAACCATGCATTAGTATGCAATCCTATGCAAATGAGGATAAGGATAGTGAATCCCAATTTTCCCCAGCATGTGAGCCATGTCCTAAGAGTGTAAGAGTAGGAGTAGTAGAGTAGACTATAGGTAACATCATGAGTGGGTGTGTCAGACAGGCTGAAACTAATTGGAGCATGGTGGCTTATGTTTGCTTTGAGTTGCTTAGGATTGCAAGAGGTGTGCCTACTGTTGTCCTATTTGAAAACCTCAAACCAAAAGTGCACAATGTTAAAAGGTAGGAAACTCCTTGCAAACATGCACACAGTGTGTGTGCGCATGTGCATGAGTTTGCGCTTGTTTGCGCTGCACTTCCCCCCGGGCGGAAACAGAAAGGCAAAAGGAAGGAAAAGAAGTAGTAGGAAATTAACCAAGGAGAACTAGCAGAGCTGCCAGGTGAAATATATCAGAATCAGCTAATTACACAGGCAGCAGACTAGCCCAGCCCAGCACTTTAAACTCTACAAACACCATCCCCCCTGTCTTTTTTCTCAAGAACACTGCAGTATACAAAGAGGGAAAGCTTAAAAAGCTTAAGTCAGACAAAATGTTAGGGGCTGCTCTTGCTATCATAAACCAACATGTGCAAGGTGCTGAGGGTGGTGATGTTGTGAATGCTGCTGAGCAACCCACAGTGAGGAGATGGAGAAGAGTGTACAGACCCAGGGTAACCTACCAGGGGCTACATGAGCTGGAGATAGTGGAGCGCTATAGGGTGGACAGAGACCTCCTACAGCAAATTGTTGAGCTGTGCAGGCCACGCCTCATACACAGAACCAACAGAGGGGAACCCATCCCAGTGGATACCAAGGTATGTGTTGGCCTAAAAATACTAGCTACAGGAACCTTCCAAAGACCAACTGGAGATATGATGGGGACTTCACAAGCATCCAGGGTACTCCACCAGTTCCTGGATGCCATGTCAGCACATGTCGGTGACCACGTATATTTCCCCAATATCACTGAGGCATTGGCCAGCAATATGCGTCTTTTCCACCAAATAGCAGAATACCCTGAGGTAGTGGGTGCAATAGACTGCATGCAGATATGCATCAAAGCACCACCCGGTGAGCAGGGTAGGGTCTACATCAACTGCAAGGGCTTCCCCTCCATCAACTTCCAGGTCATGTGCGATGCCCAGGGCAAAATAATGAATGTATGTGCTGGCTGCCCTGGAAGCTATCACAATTCCCACATCCGGCATCTGACACAGCTGTACCAGAGATTTGCCAATGGGGACATCCCTGATGATCACCTAGTGGGGGATGCTGGATACGCACTGGAGCCATGGCTGATGACACCCATCAGAAATGCACACAAACCTGAACAAGAATTCCATAATGAGGCACACACACACAAACAAGAAACATAATTGAGCATGTGTTTGGATGCTCAAGTCATGGTTCCGGTGCCTGGACACATCTGGTGGAGCCTTGCAGTACTCACCAACTACATGTACCTAAATTGTTATGGTATGTGCCATGCTACACAATATGATCCTCTGGAAACAGCTGCAGCAGGAACAGCATGGGGCAGGGCCAAACAGCCCCCCACCATTGCCAAGGCCTGTACAGGCACAGCATGACTTGGAGGAGGAACAACCTGAGCCTGCCCCAGTAGGCAGAAGTAGGCGTGCCCAGTATGCCCTGGCTTTGGCAAAGAGGCAACGCATAGCACATACACTGACTCAGTAGGAACCCTGGAAATTACACCTGTCTCTGACTCGCACATACAGTAAAAGGGATGCCTACCTTGACACTACCTGTTTTCAAACATGAATAGGGAGTGTACTATGTGCATCTGACATAGGTAGCCTTGCAGCACCACCTGAGGCATGAGTGCCCTATTTTAAGCAATATAAAGCACTGCTAAGCACATTTTATCAGTGTTGACCATATTTAAATACAATTGCGTGTAGCTGTGCACCGTGCTAACCAGTGCAACGTCGGGCAATGTTGGGCAACATCGGGCAACTTTGGGCAATGTTGGGCAATGTTGAGCAAAGTCGGGCAAAGTCGAGCAAAGTTGGGTAAACACGCTCACAACTGCTTTACTGTTCCTTAACCAGTCAGGTCTGCCCAGCAAAAAAATAAAAAGCAGTGAAAGGGCTCGAACTCAGGATACTGTGCACTATAGTCACAGTATTGAACCATTAAGCCATGAGAGCATTTCACTGGCACAGACACAACTTAAGTCACTCACACATACCAGTTGGGGGGGGGTCACATACCTAACAGTCACAGCCAGCAGGACAATTGTAGACAATCGCAAACACAAACAAATGCTGTATCATGCCCTCTGAAGAGGCATATGAGTAACCTCCTCTCAGGCCTATGCAGACAGATAACAGCAGGCCAGGCAGTGTGATGTGGGTTGGGTAGGCTATGAAGTCACAAACTAATATGCATGTAATTGGAAGCTAAGGTCTGTAGTACAGTGGTATGCCTCAAGCCAGTATGATAGGCAACAGTACAGACTGAAATGGAGTACCTGACAATGCAGTGCAGGCCTAGCAAATGTGTATAAGTGTCAGGTGTACCACTCATCCTATGTACACCCACAGTAACACTCAGGAGTGCCACCCTGGTTAGAAAAGTACAAATAATAGCTGTCCTTCCATATGTAGAAATGTTGATAGGTGTATGCAAATTGACTCATGAAAGCCCTGCAGGCACAGCGTGCTTCCTGTTGATGTACAACACAAAGGTGAGCCCTGAAGTAAAATTTTCACACACACACACATATATATATATATATATATATATATATATATATATATATATATATATATATATATATATATAGTATATATATGCCCATGGTGGGCATGCTCACACACTTAAACAAATTTAGCAAATGTCAGTCAACAACATACTGAAAGGTCATACTGGGCATGCTCACACACTTAAATGAAGCAAATGTCAGTCAACAACATACTGAAAGGTCATACTGGGCATGCTCACACACTTAGGCCATGTCTGAGTACAGCAGTGGGCCACACATATCTGGATGTTGTAATGCTTACTCCAGACACATGTCACTATTCACCAATCCTGCCTTGCACACACAGTGATATGAAAACAGACCCATATAATATATTGGACCCCTGTCATAATCAAACTATGTAATACAAGTACTTAAGTTGTTCAAAGAAAGTGAAGATCCAAAGAAGATCAATAAATCTCCAATCAGTATCATCAAGAAACAATGAGCACGCCTAACATTATCCAAGCCATGTTCTGGCAAAAATATTGCAAAGAGTCCATAGAGAATCATGAAGCTTTCTTTAGCTATGTCATAAATATCAATGTAAACTCATATATGTTCTGAGTCGGTGCAAACTGTAAATTAATACATGTACATGACTGACATTGCCAACATCTTGTCAGACAGGTTCATACATATTTACCCCCCTCTCACTGACAAAAGGACCCATTACCATACCTGGAGACTGTGAAAAGCCAGAAATCACATATACAATGGTTAAACAGCTCTATCTCAAACCTAAAAACACGGTGTCTATGGGATGACATGGTGTCCCTGGCTGTGTCATATGTGAACTCCAAAACAAACAGACCCTGCACCTAAACAGTCTGTGAGAATCACCCTCTGTACAGGATATAAAACTGTTGAATGAATTACAGCAATGTTTGGCACACTCCACAAGTGTTGATACACAACAGACCATGGGAACTATTGTCTTATAAGCCTAATAAGCCTGATCTGCAAGGCCATGAAGTCCATCATTATTGAACTCATAAACAGAGCTATTGGGAGCCTACAAACACCCAACCCTACCCATTTTGGTTTGGTCAGGGGCAGATCATGGTCCCTAAACCTGCTAGACAGTTTTAAAGGCAGTTACCCAGGACATACATCAATGAAATGAGCTCCACATGTCCTACATAGACCTTGAAAAGCCCTTTTCCAACATCCCAGGCACATGTCGTATCCACAAAATCAACAACCTGTGCATAAACATGTATGTCATCTGATGGATTGCCAACTGGGGCACAGATAGATCCCACAAGGTAAGAATTGTGGTCTCCCTGTTGGACTGTAAGCTGGTAACAACTGCTGTCCCCCATGGCTCAGTCCTGGTGTATACTTTTCAGAAATATAGTCAAACACACGAGGGCTATGGTTAGCAAAGTTTGTGGATGACTGCAAAAAGGTTGTCATAATCAATGTTTGGGACAACAGAGACATCCTTAAAAAGGGTCTCAGTCAGACAGATGTGGTGTCAAAATTATGGCCTCAAGCTACAGTCATACAAATACCACATAGGTGCCAACACCCTAAATATGGAGGTAATAATAAGGGATCTATGGACACATATGGATAGTCATCTCTACTTCCAGAAACACATTCACAAAGTTGTTAGAAAATCATGCTATGCGTTCCCACAAATTGCCAAAGTCTTTGCATGTAGGTCAAAGGAGGTTCCCTCTACTCATCAGTCATCAGACCCATCAGAGAGTACCACGGCACACTTGTGATGAATCTGACTAGGCACCTTCAGCAGCTGGAAAGACCACTGAAGTACCTCAACAAGAGGATTACTGGCCTCAAACAGTTGCCCCATGCAACAAGACTGAAGTAACTCAATCTGTACTCTGTTGCATACTGTGTACTCAGGCGATCTCTGTCCAACAGACAGGTCCATGTCCAGTGCAGAACTGATGTACATGCTCTATCTGAAGTAAACCCAAGCTCACTGTGCCACATGTTCTAGGGATATAATCATCACAACAATAAATAAAACGTTGTAGGGATACATTACTAACTCACAGACTTTCCTTGCTTTGGAACAGGCTCCCAACCTACATTAAGCTGAGTCTCTGACTGACACTCTTCCAGAGGAGCCTTGATGAGTGTATGTGAAACTGAACGGTCACACCATGGATCACTTCATCAGCTCTACTACACAGAGGCATGGGGAACTAACCCCATATGTGGTGATAGCTGCACACTCTGGCCATACTAATATATGCCTTCAAGCAAATGGCCTATTACCTACCCATGTACTATATATATGAAGGAGGAACACAGTATAATAAGCCAAAGATGGATGGGCAGAGATGTGTGTAAGAGGGTGACCATGACAGAAAGCCATCCAGGACTGTCCCACCCAGCACACATCCCAATGGCACAAAAGACATGAGGTGCACATTTCACCCACTGTACATAATAGCCACCAGTATCTGTAAGCATTACAGTGTATGTGGTGCATGTGCCTGCTGTACAACATGACTGTACAATGAAGTACACATCTACTATCTGTAGACATGTACCTGTCACATAGGTTCATAGGTATATAGTAGACTACCTTCACAAAGGCATATATTAGCCTAGGCAAGATGTGTAGTTTTCACCACCCCATTGGTTAGTCTCCTCAGCCCTAGTTCTAATAGTTAGTACCCTAAGAACCTTTCTAGTGGGGCTGCTGATGTGATGCCTGGCGTTAATTGTCTGTTTCCCATCCACTCATCAAGGTTCCTATTGAAGAGTGTCAGCGAGGGGCTCTGTCTGATGTACATTGGGACTCTGTTCCACATTAAGGCAAGTGTCTGGGATGGTACTCTATCCCACCAGCATGTTGTATTCATTGTTGTGATGAGGTTCATATCACTGGAGTGCGTAGTGTGACTCAATTTTGTTATCCTTAGATGGAGCATGTTCCACAGTTATGTGTCAGACATGGCTCTGTATGTTAGGCAGAGTGTGCCTCTGAGTAGGTGGTACGCAACGGAGAACAGATTTAGTTTTACCAGTTGTGTTGCATAACACAACTGTTTGAGGCCAGTAATCCTCTTGGTGAGGTACCTCTGTAGTCTCTCCAGCTGCTGGATATGCTTAGTCGAGTACATCCAAAATGGTGCATTGTACTCAATGATGGGTCTGATGACTTAACAGTAGAGGGCGACCACTACCTCTTTTGATCCTGATGCAAACCCTTTGTTGACTAGGTGGGCCACATAGGATTTCCTAATCACTTTGGCAACATGGTTGTCAAAGGAAAGATGATTATCTACTTGTGTCCACAGATCCCTTATTACCTTGTCAGTTTTTAGAGGGTAACATCTATGTGGTAGTTTGTGGATACTTTGTTTTCCCCAAAGGGGATTACTATGTATTCTTTCACATCGAGCTTGAGGCCATGATTCTGACACCACACATCTGTTTCATAGAGTCCTTTCAGGAGAATATTTGTGTCATCCGGGGAATCTATTATGGCAAACATTTTACAGTTCCCAGCAACCCTCCTGTGTTGGCATGTACTTTTGAGAAGTCTATACCAAACAGGAGGGGCCCCAGGACTGGACTGGTTTAGAGACTGACATGCAGCCAGAAACACTTAATTTGTGGGATCTATCTGTGAGCCAGTTTGCAATCCATCTTGTGATGTATGGATTTATGCCCAGGTTAGTGAGTTCATGTATGATACCTGACTGGGGAATGGTGTCAAAGGCCTTATCGAGGTATAGCTAGGCTATGTGGAGCTCCTTTCAATCATCTGCAGCCTGAGTAATTGTCTCAAAGAAATCCACCCAGTTCAGGAGGCATGATCTGCATTTGACGAAGCCAAACTGGGTGTGCTCAATTGTGTGAAGGTTCCCAATGTCTTTATTGTTGACTTCCATTATGGTTGGCTCCATTGGCTTGCAGATCAGACTCATCAGGTTCATAGAGCGTGAATGCCAAGGGTCTTTTTTGGCCCCACCCCTGTGGAATGGGAAGAATGTTGCTGTGCAACATTCTATGGGTACATATCCTGTAGAGAGGATGTAGAGAGATGTGTAGGTATCCTTGATGAATATGGATACATCCCCACCCTTGGTGCTCTGATCCAGGTTCTAATGCTGGAAGGTATGGAATGAGTAGTATCCTGTTAGTGCTGATATGCTGTCTGGAGCCTTGAACTAGGTTTTTGTTACTGCATAGATATCAACATTCTCCATACTGAGAAGTGCCTCGAGTGTGCACATTTGGAGGCTGAGACTTCTGGCAATGAGTAGCATTTAGCTCACTTTGTGGTTATTTGTGTTGGTTACAGGGTTTGGTTTGTCCTGAGTGACCGGTGTTCCACACCTGAAGTCAATGCCTCATTGGTCCGATCCGACCATAAGCTAATTACCCCACATATCCACATTCTGCCCCCACCCCCCATTAAGGAAACCGCCATGTTAATAAATTTCTCCAAAGCCAACTTCATGCTTCTTAAGACAGAAGTGGTGAACTTCATGACACCCATGCGGATGGACAATACAGTTACAACTACTGAATCCTACACAATTGCACTTTATAAGCACTTACATGTGTGCATGGATTGTGCTATCTGAAACAGAACCAAGATGCTTTCCTTAAAAAAAAGGAAGCCAATCTGGTGGTCCCCTGCCATAAAAAAAAACTGTACAACAGAAGGTAGAAACTGTTGCTAAAGAGAGTAAAATCCTATGAGTGGAGGAGCTCCCTGGTCAGCCTCAGTAAGAAGCTGTGATCCCTGATAAAATCCTCCAAAGCTCGTTATGAAAATAAAACCACCACTGATTCTAAAGACAACCACAAAGCATTCTATAGCTATGTCAAGAATCTCAGTGGCAACACTCAGATCTGCTCTGAGTTACAGCACAATGGCACTAAATATACAGACCCAACTGATATTGCTAACATCCTGGCAGATAGGTTCAGTGCTAACTTTACCCCACTCTCACCCCCTAAAGAGCCCATCTCTATACCGAAAAAATGCAAAGTTCCTGTAATCACGGCTGCACAGGTAAAAACCACACTCTCCAAAGCCAGGAACACAGCATCCATGGGACCAGACAACATCCCAGGCTGCATTCTACATGAACTACAGAACGAACTGCTGCCACAACTAAGTACCATGTTCAATCATAGCCTCACCTCAGGCTTTGTGCCTGTTGAATGGCATACAGTGACAGTTATCCCACTACATAAGGGGGAGCCACCACTGACCCTGGGAGCTAGCGCCCCATTAGCCTGATGAGCCTGGTCTGCAAGGCCATGGAATGTATCATCGTGGAACTTATAAACAAAGACATTGTTAATCTCCAAACTCTGGACCCCAACCAGTTTGGGTTTGTAAAAGGAAGATCATGTCTCCTAAACCTGATAGACTTCTTTGAAGCAGTCACCAAAGCCATAGACAATGGTAAGGTGGTTCACACAGCCCATCTAGATTTTACCAAGGCTTTTGACACCATCCCCCACTCTGGAATTTTAGATAAACTCACTAAACTAGGTATACATCCCTATGTTACAAGATGGGTTACCAACTGGCTCACTGACAGAACCCACACTGTGAAAGTAGCAGACTCCAAATCTGACTTCAGACCAGTGGCAAGTGGAGTACCACAGGGTTCAGTCCTGGGTCCTGTCCTGTTTGGTATCTACTTCCCTAAAGTACAGGCTAACACAGAAGGTCTTTGGCTAATGAAGTTCACAGATGACTGCAAACTAGGAGCCATAATCGAAACTACTAATGATGTGGACATTCTACAAAAGGGCCTCACTGAGACAGATGCCTGGTGTCAAAGCCATGGCCTCAAGCTCAATGCCAAAAAGTTCATTGTCATCCCCTTCGGTAAAAACTCTGTACCCATGGACTACAACATAGGCGGTAGTATACTCAACACCGAAAGTGTGATAAGAGACCTTGGGACACAGGTGGACAATAGTCTCCTTTGGTAATCACATCGCCACAGTAGTCAGGAAATCCTTCTACATGGCACACCTCATCACAAAAGGTTTCTCATGCAGTAAAAAAAAAGAGGTCATTGTTCCCCTCTACTCATCAATCATTAGATCCATTATAGAGTACAATGCCCCTTTTGGTATGTACCTCACAAGACATCTACAACAACGGGAAAGGCCACAGAAATACTTCACAAAGAGGATTACTGGCCTCAAACACATGCCCTACACAGACCATCTCAAAAAACTCCAGCTTTACTCCGTAGCATATCGCCTACTCTTGAGATGATCTCTGCTTAACATACAAAGCTATGTCAAACCCAGAGCTGTTGGACATACTCCACTTAAAGAAATCCCAATCCCTCCGAGCTACATACTCTAGGGACCCAAACCTTGTCAAACCTTGTCACCACAATAAACAGAACATGCCGGAGGGATAGATTCCTGTGCCAGAAACTTCCCTTACTCTGGAATTAACTACCTATCTATATCCAACAAAGCTCCTCATTAGCACTCTTAAAAAAATCTTGATGACTGTGTCTCTGCTTGACAGTGGCACAGGAAAATACATTTCTTGGGTGGAAAAAGCCAGGGTACCTTTTTGTCTGGGCTTGTATAGGCCCCAGGGCCGATAGCCTAGTACCTACCTATGAACCTATGAACCTTTGAGCCTTACCTAAAAAAGGTAATATGGGGACAGCAAGAGCCTTGGCCAGTATTCAGAAGCATAGGGACGACAGGTGCAAACCATCTGTAATGAAGCAACAAAGCTTGTCTATCATGTCATCACAGGCAGACATAGACTGGATCCCCTTTGAATGACACCAGAAGCTCAGCCAATTGTTGAAGTTTATCATATTTCTGTTATATTGCAGTATCATGTAGGTGAAGGTAAGATGCTACTCAAGGTCAGAGTCATATCAGCCTGGGCTACATGATCATAGAGCTAATATATATCTCTTGTCATGTTGTCCTGGGAGGTATGTCTCAGATCATTCACACTGACATGTACAAAGAACACATCATATATGTACCTGTTCTGGAGTGATGTAAGTGCTTGTTTTATGTGGCAGATTATAGCACCTGATAGACAACTGATAGTGACCTTCCCCATGTCCAGCCGAGTGAGTGGAACACCTGTGTGCCTGACTATGGAGTCACCTATTACTAGTGTGTTGGGTATGTTGTTTTGCCTTAGGGCCTGTTGTCAGGCACACTGCTTTGGTGTATTATGTGTTTTCTGGAGTGTTCTTGGAGGTGCATGTTGCTTGCTTGTCTGCTTAGGAGGACACTCTCTCTTTTTCAGATTAATATTTGTATTCTCCAAGTATGGTAATGTGTATTTATGTGTGTGTTTTGCTGGTGCTTATATTGTAGGTCTATGTGAGACTGTTGGTGTTGTGGTTGTATGACCCTACTCCTCTTGACTGTATTGTCCAGTATTGGGTTGACAGAGCTTAGCCTGTCTGCCTGTTGACAGTTTGACTCTGTGTGTTCCAGCATGTGGTGCATCAACCCATATATGATATGGTCATGGCCTATGCATACAATACACTCACAATACACCTAGTATCATAAGCCTGCTGAGGATAGCAAATGTGAAAACAACCTTTGAGCAAACTGTCAGCAAATAATGTCTGTTTTTCAACCTGTAACTTCATATTGCTTGCTGAAGTGTAAAGACGTACTTAGTTTGGATTAAGAACCCCACACTTGCCAAGTATGTGTGTCTCTGTCTGTCTCTCCCTGGGGAGAGAGCAACCTTTTTGGAGACTACTCACACCCCTTAAAAGTGGTATACTCATCTTTGTCAAGTCTGATGAAGTCACCATCCTATAAATAAACCTGTAGAAAGCTGAAATCTCAGTAATGTGTGTAGCGTGTCATGTAAATGCATACTGCAGTAGTATCATAATGCAGTTAGGTAGCGATTCGATTTCTGCACTTGCCAACTGTGTGTGTGTCTCCCTGGGGAAAAGTAACCTTTTTGCAGACTACTCACACCCCTTAAAAGTAGTGTACTCATTTTTGTCAAGTCTGATGATGTCACCATCCTACAAATATACCTGTGGAAAGGTGAAATTCCAGTAATGTATATAGTGTGTCGTGTAAATGTGTATGGCTGTAGTATCATAATGTAGTTTGGAAGGGGTTTGATTCCTGCACTTGCCAACTGTGTGTGTGTGTGTGTGTGTGTGTGTCTCCCTGGGGAGAATCAACCTTTCTGGAGACTACTCACACCCCTTAAAAGTGGTATACTCATCTTTGCCAGTCTGATGATGTCACCATCCTACAAATATACCTCTGGAAAGGTGGAATCCCAGTAATATGTATAGCGCATTGTGTAAATACATACTGCTCTAGTATCACAATGTAATTAGGTAGGGATTTGATTCCTGCATTTGCCAATTGTGTGTGTGTCTTCCTGGAGAACAACCTTTTTGGAGACTACTCATACCCCTTAAAAGTGGTCTACTCATCTTTGTCAAGTCTGATGATGTCACCATCCTACAAATATACCTGTGGAAAGGTAAAATCCCAGTAATGTGTTTAGCATGTTGTATAAATGCGTACTGCTGTAGTATCATAATGTAGTTTGGAAGGAGTTTGACTCTTGCACTTGCTGACTGCATGTGTGTTCAAGATGTGTTGGCCAATGTGGAGTGGGTTTTGATTTTTCTAGTGTATGACATCACAATGACAACTGTATGTGCATTACACATGTAAGGTAGCTGTGGTGCAAAGCCATATACATACATGTGACCTAAATTATTTCATAGGTGGGTACTCTACTTTCTCCAAGAAAGCATCTGTTATATTTGCCAGAGCGTGCTGGCACTTTCCAGACTTTAGGTCACTTCTGAATGCTCATGACTAGCTTAGCCACTGCAGTGATCCCTGGGCTACGTCTTCTGTTTCACATCCACTCATCATAGTTTCTATTGAAGAGTGTGAGTGAAGGTTTATGCTTGAGGTATATTTGAATCCTGTTCCAAAGCCAGCAAAAATCTGTCAAAGATGACTAATCATTATAGGTGTGCAACAACCTCTGTGGATCTGCATGCAAACCCTTTATTGCTTATGTGCTCCACAGAGGGATTTCCAAAACCCTTTAGTAATGTGATTATCAAAGGAGAGATGACTAAACACATGGCTCTATGTATATATTAGTACCTGTTCCACATTTTGGGGTACTCTGGGGATACCTTGTTTTCTAAAAGTGGATAACTAATAACTATGCTTTCTTTGGCTTATAGCTTTATAGCATGAGTTTGACACTGGGTATCTGTCTCTATGATAACCTTTTGGAGGATGTGTATGTCATCTGGAGAATAAAGTATAGCCAACAGTAAGCATTTTCATCAAACATGGGCAGACATATCCCTACTGTGTTTGCTTGTATCTAAGAAAGCTATATGCCAAACAGGAGTGGTCCCAGGACTGAGTGCAGATGAATACCACTTGTTACTGGCATAGAATTGTACATGGAGGCTGCAAATGTTACTGTGTGTCCTACATCTGTGCGTCAGTTGTCAATCCATCATGTGACAATTGTTTATGGTCAGTCTGTTGAGGTTATGTATAATACCAGAATGTGGGATGGGTATGAACTGCTGGTGAGCTATAGCTTGGCTGTGTGGACTTCCCCTCCCTCACCTATAGCCTTGTTAACTGGCTTGAAGTCTATTAGGTATAGGAGCCATGATCTGGCCTTTAGAGAACCTAAGTGGGTATGGTGCAGTGTTTGCAGGTTCATAATGTCTCTGTTAATGAGTTCAATAATGCTGTGCTCCATAGCCTTCCAGATAACATTTGTCTGGCTTATAGGGTAAGAGTTTCCTGGATCTGTTGTAGTTCTACCCTTAATCAGTTTATGTTAACATTTGCACTGGGTGTGACGAGGCTGGACAGGTTTAGGAATAAGTATACTAGAGGGTCAGCCCATGTTTGAAGGTCAGTAGACCAAGCCAGATAGGCAGGATTAAGTTGGTTTGTACATGTGCTGAGGAGGGATGCAGAGTATCCTGTGAAACAGATGCTAAGGATGAAGCCACCAGGTAACAGGAAAAAAGGAATGGCTAAGATGAGGTTTATGGCTGTGGTGAGAGAGGACATGCAGGTGGATGGTGTGACAGAGCAAGATGGAGAGGGCAGGAAGAAATGGAAACAGATGATCTACTGTGCTGACCCCTAATGGGAGGATCTAAAAAGAGAAGAAGAAGAAGACATTGTAGCTCAACCCTTGTGGACTGTGAACATCATTACTATGTGTCATTCCACGAATATGTAACCTGTATAGAGGCTGCATTTGGACAGAGTGTTTAGGTGAGTGGTGGCTTCATATGTCAGCTTGTGTATGACACAGCCAGGGACACTGTCCTATACCATTGCCACTGTGATTTGTACTTTGGTAAAGAGATGTTTTAACTAGAGTGTCTGTGAATCATCAGGTTTTACATTCTTCAGGTCTGGAAATGTGGCTCTTGTGTAACAGGGTGGTGAAATCCGCATTCAAACTGTCTGACAAGAAATTGGTAATGTCAGTCAGATAAGTATACTTTGTGACCATTTACATTAACTGTGACCTGATCCTTGTTGTCCCCTGTAGATTATGAACAACACTAAAGAAAGCTTTAGTGTTGTCATTGGAAAACTTGCCATTTTGTATTTTGAAGCTTGCCTTGTATATTTAATGAGGGCTTGTATTTTCCCAATGATACTGATGAGAGAGGTTATCCCTTCTTGGTATGTAACTCTTTTTGGTACAACTTCACACCTTCTATTATATATTTAGTGTATGGCGGGGTCCATGAGACTAATGCACTTTTACTGTGTAAGTGAAAATTTCTTGTGTTTGTGATAGCATGGTCAATGCAACCCTGTAGGTGAACAGTGTGCATTACTAAAGGATTTTGCAGCTGGGACAGTGTTATCCTTAGTAATGCAAACCAATGACATATAGCAACAACAGCATCACCCACAGCACAGTGTCAACCTGTGTCATACACACACATGAGTACTCAAGTTCCAAAATGTGTGTAGTACAATGCATACTGGCCACCAATAGAAATTATTGAGTGTTAACACTGGCCAATATAGGGCATGTCACTCTGCCCGTGTGTCCAATATGCATGTACATGCAGACAGTGCACCTCCACCATGTTCACAAATGGACACCTGCAAACGTGTGTTGCACACACCCCACACTTACTGTCCACTGTATAACGCATGCTGACACAACTACACACATCAGCCAAGTGGCACATGGGCAAACAAAACACAATTGGGATAAACACTGGTGAAAACAATACAACATTGCTAATTACAGCTTTAATGTATCATGCCTGCTCAGCTACACCTTCAAGGATATCATTACACTTTACTGCTGACAACATGCTACACATCCAGCCATTGCTATACTTTATTAAAGTCACCCTGTGCATCAGCACCATGTTAGACTAATCCCGCATCAATGTTACAGATGACAGGAGGTGGTACAGGTTTCATCATTTGCACAGTGTGTCTTGTTGGGTTGCCAGAGGCCTACACTGAGCCATACAATCAACATGTGTGTGTGAGTGTGTGTGTGTGAGGGCCATGAGTACTGTTAAGGGGCAATGTAGATGTCATGTGTGCGGGTATGTGTTTGACCTAGGTTTTTGGTTTATGTGTGTGTGTCTGCATGCACACAGTTCCACCATGTGGCTGCCATATACGGGGATTTGTGAGACAGCTACAGACTGTACCTGGCAGGCTTTACAGATCACCGTCTCTGGCCACGGATACAAAACATGTGCCTGGCAGGGGTGTTACAGATAGTATCAGGTACTAATCCAGATTGGGTACTATCTGAAGAGGTTGACATATGTCCACTGGATCCAGGTCCCTGGTGGGACTGGCCAGAGCCACGTGCATGTGTTCTGCTAGGATGGTCTATGGACAGCCCCCCCAACATTACTGGGGCTGGTGCTGGCACTACGGGAGTGTCTGTGACTTGCTGGACGTCCACGGTGACCTCCAGCTGGTGATGTTGCTGACATACATCTACTTTGACATCTCAACCATCCTGCACTGTCCTGACACATGGACATGACATTGTGGAGGACATCCAATGTCTTACCCCAACATCTATCAATGACCTCAGTGGTTACGTATGGCAACTGCTAGGTCACTGATACTGTCATTTACAGAGATGTAATGAGCCCTCTGTGCCCTTAGCCCTTGTCTGGTGTACTGCTCCATTCTTGCCTGTGCCTCCATTACAGCCTGGAACATGCGTGTGGTAGAAAGAGGTGTGGCACATCTGCCAGGGGCATGATGACCAGCAGTGCTCTGACGAGAACCCCTGGGCATCTGCCTATGTGGTACCATTCCAGACAACTGGCTATGGCTGCAGTGTCATAATACATGTGCCATAGATACCACACTGTCCTGGCCAGTGCCAACAGTACACTGTCCCTCAGCTAAGGGCAGTGGTGATGATGGACGTACCGGCAGTATGACTGCGTGCATGGATGGGGCGGATACTTGTGTACTGTCAATTGGTGGCCCAACAACAGACCCTGACAAACCTGCCTGTACCTCAACACACCTATCCTCATCTTCACTGTCTGTCTCAGTGACATCAGGTTCTCTGCTGTACTGAACAAGCCCCAACTCGCCACCTGTGAGAGGAAAACAGGAAACACACTTTAAGACCTGAACATGACTTCAGACCACATGCACCCATGTGCACATGAACTCATGCGCACATACACATGCACACATGCACACACACACACACACATGCACACACACACATGCACACATGCACACATAAAACTACACTACTCCTGAAAGCAGACACACACAACACCAGCAATCACAGAACATACACAATAGCAGGTGATAGTGGGGTACAGTATCACAAGCAAAACAGGCATATCACTCATGTCAACATGCAGGACATGTGTTGCTCAACAGCATGCAGTGCAAGTGTAGTCAGTCCTTGTTACTAACAGTATACATGGCTTTGATGCATGTGTTTTGTTATTAAGTGATGGCCCTCCCCCTGGAACACAATGCATACATGGACACAACATTTCTGTGCAGGTATTCATAACCGTGTGATGTACTGTGCACCATAACTCACATGTGTACATAGGTTCATAGGTTCATACTAGGCTATCTGCCCTAGGGTATTTACAAGCCTAGCCAGAGTGTGTTTGGCTTTCGCCACCCATTTTAAAAGAATTTTGCTATGCCCTATTTCGAGGTTAGTATACTGTGCCTCTGTCTAACAGTGACACAGAAGTGATACCAGGGTTAAATCTACCATTTATGGATGTGTATCTGTGTGTCAGATAGGAAGCCAATGCTGATTACAGCCTCTTTGTCTTAAGCAAATAATTGTGGACACATTTTTAGCACAGGCATGATGAGTATTCACACAACATCATCAGTGGTGCATGGATAATTGATGGAATACCATTGGGCCATATACCCAATGTACGGTACTTATGGTGAGTGCAGATCATATTGTAGACATGCCAGTCTCATCCATGACATGGCATGCTAAAACACAACTGCATATTTAAACACTACACATACCTAATATGTGTCATATGACCTATCCACTCAATAGAATCACAAGACATATATGTGTCAGTTGTGCAAATGGTGATTGGTATGCATACTGTTTAGATGTGCATATGTGTGCACACACACATCATTATGGTGTGTAGCAATGGCAGCTATGTGTAGTACTGTGGTTACAATAACTGGATGGGGTATAGTACCATAGGCCATCATCATGAAGCATCAGGTGGTCACTCAAGGATACAAATGTTTCACAAACCAGCACTAATCATGCTGTGCCAGAACTGTACTAACTTGGCTAAATTCTCCATTTCACACCCAGTTGTTATGTGAGTTTGTAAGGAGGCCAATAAGGAGCATTCCCTGACATGAATGTGTAGTGTGTTGCTGAGTGTTAAAATTCCCAGGATAGGCCTGTACCCCTCAGGTATATTATGTGTAATGTGTGGATGAGATTTTGGATACTGGAGTGTGTCTTTACAGAGGGTTTGGGAATCCTTTATGTGTAGCATGTTAAAATGCTCTGTGTATAACATAGATGTGTATGTTATGTGCATGTTGAGCACCAACTGTGCCTATCCAGTGGTCACTACAGTCTAGCCACATTTGTTTGAGATGGTTTGGGTATTGCATGTGTTTGAGGCAGCTAATCACATTAGTGAGATGTGCGTGCTCTTACACCAAACATGCACAGCATGCATTATGGGTAGGTGTGTTACATGTGTACATGGCCTACACCTTAACTATGACATGCACTTTTTATTCACAATAATAAATGTAGAACACACTCACCAGCATCTGTCCGCTGCCTTGATGTCACCCCAGAGGGACCTACATAGAGATGATACAGTTTGTTAGTGGCCACAAATGTGGCATTGCTACTGTGTGTTTGCAATCTTACAGTACAACAACAGTTTACATTCACAGGGCTACAGATTATATTCCAAATGATCAGTATTGCACAAGAACAGGCTCCACATCTTTGAATGACACACTCTACGTCTCACATATGCATGATCTACCAATACAGATAGTCTACAGATATGCCATGTTACCTGCATGCTCCATGTGTGCTTGCTTCGTGGCTCCAACCTCCATAATTGCGTATGTCTGCTGCTGTTGTTGTTGGGCAGGTGCCACCAGGCTTATGAGCAGCTCCTCCACTCTGGTGAGGGGGTGATGGATATTAACACCACTCCCTGTTGCAAGCTGCTGTCTACGCACATCAGTGGTACGCTGACGGACATGTCTGAGAAGATTACTGCAGTGGTGGCATACCTGCTCATATGTCCAGTTATGCAGGCCTTCCTCATTGACCCTGCAGACAACATCTTGCCACATTGCAGTACGCTCCTGCTGGTCCTGGCTGGTTCGTGACAACATGAGATGGTAGTGCTGAATCATACTGCTAGTGATGATATCATCTTCAGCACTACTGTAACTTGGGTTCCTGTGGTGGTGCATGATCCCTGGAAGACATAAATACAAAAATATGTCTAAGCAAGTCATATGGCACATTTAACATTATACAGTACAGATATCACTGAACTGCCATATATAGCAACCTATAAGCTAACCGAGAGTGAAACACTGTAACTGCCACTTATCACTGCTCACCTCACAACTGTTTGAAAGTGCCTTGCTCACTCTCTATCTAATGAACCATGTTCTGCAAAGCAACAAAATAAAATCACTATATAAGACTATACAAAAGTACCTGGCACACTGTATGCAACATGATGCACCACCTAGCCACAGCAGATATACATCAAGCTGATGTGTAAAGAAATCTATCATCCATCAAAATCATTGTAAGGTCCAGTAAATGTATTACTATTATACCACGCAATGTGTTAATGCCAAACCCGTGGCCAGAATATCTGCACAATTGGGAATATAGGTCACATACTGCTGTAGTACACCATGAATGTTGCTAGATATGCAGTTATATGTATTACCACACATATGTCAAAGGGCATGTTACAGACATACCCACACACACATCAGACATAATTACAGGACACAAAGGTATGGCAACCCAGATAAGCTTTCAGTGTGTACTATACAGTACTGTGTGTCAGTACTTATACAACCTTAATCTTAAAAAATGTAATTTGTGATGAATACAGGGACCACACAAAACAGTGGATGCAAGCAATGTGGACATACACCATACTTTGCTGTATAGGCCCAGAGCTTCAGTTAGTGCTACAGTACACACAGGATTTGCATTCAACATCAGCACCAATCAATAATCATAGATGTAGTGCTTTAGCCTCCAATGACACACCCTAGTTAAAACCACGGGACTTAATCACACTGTATGCAATAGCACTTTTTCTGCCTAGCAACAGAATACACAGCTTTTGCTAGGATCAAAGCAAGACCCATAATACCATAACATAAACAGTTTCCCACTAAGCTATCTCACAGATACATATTTTTGACATATTCACAAACATATTGACCATCACAGTCAGTCAACAGTACAGAGAATCTACTGCAATAAATAGATGTAGGTGTGTATGAGTATATATAAATCTATCTATCTATATATCTATCTATATCTATATATATATATATATATATATATATATATGTATATATACATATACACATACATTTCTCTCTCTCTCTCTCTCTCTATATATATATATATATATATATATATATATATATATGTAGGCACATATACATTTCACCTTTCATAGTGAGAATATCAATTATACAAAGGATGTAAGGTGTACAGTAATGTAATAAAATCACACAATCTTGAGATAAATGCATTGAAGATGTTCACAGCCCAGGTAGCTTTAGCAGGCCTTACTGGCTTCAACATTGAAATCTGAACAAACCACCCACAGTGTTTAATCACCACATGTCATGTACCAGCACTGTATGCTGTCTTGTTTATCACACACTAAAACCTACATACAAATATGTGCATACTAACCTTCACCAACATATATATCCCCCCTTCACAAACAGTTGTAATATGTCCCCTGCTCTATGCACATATACAGATGTGAATATATATGACACATATATATTTCTACATATGTGTGTGGCATACACACACATGGTCCACACTGTTGTACGTCCCTGGACTTCAAAGCTGAACTGTTGGGCCTTGCTGCAACACAAACAGGTATCACATATGAATGCAGACTAACACTGGGGGGGGGTATATATGGCAAAATATGCTAGATAGGCATACTAGATGGCTACAGCAGTTGCCAATGCTAAGCTACACTTTAATATGACTATCATGCATGTGTTGTTCTGTCACACCCATGTTTATATAATGTCAGCGCTAATCCCCCCCAACAGCCATTGGCCACACTACTGTACAGAACACAGATAACATGGATCAGATCTTTGACATTTAATGCTGAGCTACACATTTCACAGGTATGTCCCACTGCCCACAAGTACACACAATATTGTCCATAGCAGTAGTTAAGCAGAACATCTGTGCATAAAGAAGTACCGCTGCCACATATGAATGTTTCACATTATGTAGACTATTCTTCAATAACATCTACTGCATTCCAGTAAATACATATGTGTCACACACCTTTCCTTTGTGTAATTTGGTAATACTTCTTTTTCCTTTTCTCTATCTCTCTCTCTTTCCCTGTCTCTCTCTGTCTGTCAGTCTCTGCAATAGAGTGATTGAGTTTGTTGGCAGAGATTGCAGCCTGCTTTTGTAGGAATTTGCACATGAGCATGTGATGACCTCTGCACCAATTAGTGGCCACTATTTGCTAATTGCATGCAGCCTGCTCAACCCAGTACTATAAATTGCTTACTCATGTAGGTGTGGCCCTTTCAGCTTTCCAAGATGGAGATCATCCTTGTTTGGTGTGGACATCATTGTTTAAGACAGAAAGTTGGTATAGTTCTTATATCATAAGCCAGGGGTGTAGCCAGAGATTTACATTTTGTACTCAGACCTAATGTTGCTGCTTCCAGTACCCACTTGTCAGTGAAGAAATGTACTCACCCCTCAAAATGCTACCCCAAGATACATGGAAAGATGTTTCTTTAACTGTTACAATTAACTGCCATACAAAGCTAGTTATAGAGATGTTTTCCTTTGGCACAAGAATTGTTTGTGAACTGATATACGGTGGATATTCATTTACTCAGTTCTAAACAGCTTGTGCTTTTTTAGTGTTGACATTAGCACAAGCTGCTCAGAAAAACTGGACACATTTCAGTACTGTGAGTATGCTTACCTACATCATTCTTAGACCCTGCACACACAGGTATATTCTACATTTGGGTAGGGTTGCAGAAGTACAGAGAGCATAAGTAGTATTGTATGGATTTGATCTTGCTGGACTTACAGGGTTGCTGTGTACATGTTAGTTTATCAAGGCAAGTTGTCTGTCTGCATAACTCCCAACTGTGGACCTATCCACATGATAGCCAGAGAATAGCCTGTTATATTTTGTCTGTGCACCACACAGGTCTTTTCAGCAATATAGCAATGGCATTCTTACAGTTGGTTGCTACCAGTACATGGCTACATCCATTTGTATTTCAGTGTTGTATTCCTACATAAGGGTATGCTTCTGAAACTCCTTCCAAAGCTATTTGCACAGTGTGTAACGGCAGAAAGGCTAATATGCCTCTGTGTTTCTGTCTCTGCCAGACCTTTCAACCAATCAGGTACAAATTTGAAAAGACTCAGGGAAAAGTCAAGAAAAAGTCAGGGACAATCAGGGACACCTTTAAAATATTAATGCCATTAAGTTGAAACATTGAGAGAATCACAGCATATGAATTAATGCACCTTTTCTGAAGTAAAAGAAGTGTCTAACTCTTAATTATTGTCATTATTCATTAAGTGTAATTCACCACCTATCTGCCCAAAGTCAGTAGTTTTAGGAGGGATTCAGAGGGACAGAGCTAAAATTTGTGTCAAAATCAGGGACATCTCTGAAAATTAGGGACAGTTGGGAGGTATGGCCTTTGCCCTAAACAGATATGCCAGTCTTTGTCCTGCTGTGATATTGTGTGGGGTTGTAAAGTGATGGTGTAACATTATTTCTTGCTAGAATGGGTGCTTCTCTTATCACAGTCATGTAATGTAATCCCACAACTACTGTTGGTCAACATCCACAGAACAAGTTGTGTGGTATGGTATTCCTAATTTTCCTTTACATTCACTCATTTTGATGCATGATATAATTATTTAAGCACCAACTTGATGTATATATACCATGGCTTAGTGGTACTTCATGTTGTGTAGTGTGTGCAAGGTCCGGGGTTCGAGACTTACAAAAGTGTTTTATTTTTCTCCTGAGCAGAACAAGGGCCCTCACATACAGAGTGACTAAGGCACTTTTAAGCAGTTGTAAGTGCTTTTGCGCATTGCTGTGCATTGCTTAGCCAAGCGCAAACAAGTGTAAACCCGAGCAAACCTGCTAACTACTGCTTAATAGTGCTTACTCCTGCTCACCCATGCGCTAATTTCTTTGAAAGAAAAGAAAAATGGGGAGATAGGAAAGTGGTGAAAAAGGATTACAAAGAGGGAAAGACAGTATGGAAAATAGCTTTGGATGTGCAGGATGGGTGTAGGGAAGGTCCATAGCAGCCCATTTCTTCAAAAGCAACAGCTGTGCATATGCAATAAATTTGGAGGCATATATGAACCCTTCAACCCCTGAGAGAGTGGTGAGGACAACAAAGTATCTTGTAATGCCAATTAAATAACATTTCATGTGTCCAGTGGGCATGTGTGCAAAATGGGCAGCTATGTATGGGGCGTAATTTTTTTTTTTTGGGAGCAGATTGCTTTTTTTTTTTTTCAGGTGAGAGTGGAATGTGGGGTAGGGGAAGTAGGTATATTTGGGGAGGTAGGTTGGGGAGGTAAACAGACAAGACAAACAAGATGCATACAGGGGAGGTATATGACACATGTGGTGGGTGAACACATTTGACGGGGAGGAATGTTTGGAAATCACAAGCCCATGATCCCCAAGATGGAAACAGTGGGACTGAGGTCCCCACCCATGGGCAGTCACCACTTTACCTTCACAGCCCAGAGGGTGGCTGTGCTGGGGGCTGTGTAGGAGGGGCAGGCTGACCCAGGAGTTGTGCCACTCAGGCCTCAAGCTGGCATAGAGGTTCTGCAACAAAACGTTCAATCTCTCTATGCACCACAGCACGGACTTTTCGAAGGGTGATAGGTGCCCCTCCACCCACGCTTGCACGGTGGGGGGTGAGCCCCATCCCCTGCAGTGCTTCCACCCAAAGGAGGCGCAGGGCTAATGGAAGAGGAGGTCTCGGGCTGGGCACCAGATCTGCTGGTGCCAGGTGCCATGGCCAGCTGAGGTGGGACAGGTGGCTACGCTGGGACCAGCCTTCCCATATGAACTATGTTTTGGAGAGTTTAATAAAGATATGGGTTGGTAACAGTCAACAGCATTCCCAATTAGTTATAACAGCATGCAGAAGTATTACCATTAACCAGCACACCATATTTTCAACAGTTGAAAAGCAAGCATAACACATGCATATATAGAACATTAGTGGACATTACAACAGCATGCAGGTTGAATTGATGGCAACAGACCACCAATATTGTGGCATTTTAACAGGGCACATGCACAGAAATAAATGCAAATATTTATAAACCAATGGGACATATGTCCCAACAAATGTTTTGAGATTAGACATACCGATTGAGGTGTGGAATTGCATTTTTTATGCACATACAGTAAGGTGGAAAAGGATAGCTTAATTAACAAGTTATATGTCCTTCTAGTTTTCACTACATTCTTATTAACTGCAGTTATAGGTCCCTTACATGTATTATTACACTACCCAATGTCCTTATGTTGTGCAATTGGATTTTGCTAGATCATTATATACATGAGCTGTATCTTACATATAAACTATCCAAGATGCAGATGTTTCTGCAACATATTTTGAGAGTTGCTCACACACACTACTGCTAAGATGGTACACTGACAGAGCTACTTTCATATAATTATCTAGATATGTTCAGGTGAAAGTATCAGTTATATGTTAACAGCTCCCTACATTTCTGGCAGCACACTAAGATTTCTGGGGAACACAATACCAAGCTACTCATGTGCCAGATTAACCTGTACATGCTGGGCATGAACCAACAGTTGAGGGCTGTACATATGCATACAAGATACTGGCACTCCCTTCATCCACGTTATATGGGCCTACCCAAGTGTGGGTTGACACTGCTTAATACAACAGTACTATTTGTAGAATGCAACAGTACAACATCATATCAAAGAAAATGACACAGACACACTCCATGAATCATACATTTATTAAAAGATTATTACACCTTTATTTATTGGGTTAAAAGACTTTTTGAAGGCTCTCTCATTTATTTAATATAACAGTACAAGCAGAATAATTACTAACATGCCTCATGATGCAGCCTTTGCAGCCTATCTTCATGGGCTTGCTGGTTCATAGCCCAGACACCTGCAGCTGTGAAGTAAATGCAGTGATATTGAGACATACCTATCCATAGTATAGACAAGCATAGCAATTCTTAACGACTTAATACAATGGCTACTTACTCAGTACTGGGGCATTAGGCATCATACGGGATTCCCGGATCCAGTGGTCAGATGATCCTTCCTACATCGCTTCAGGTCAGAATAGTGGTGCCTGTCCTGCTCACCAGTCCAAGGAACACCAGTGGCATTGGTGAGATCACGGGCAAGACTGTTCCAGGCCTCCATTTTATATTGGGTACCCTGGTACTGGCCCCACAGGAGTCTTTTCTCATGATTGTAGACAAGGAGCCAAACCATTACTTTGGACTCCTGGATGCCCCAATGTTGTGCTCTAAATCGAATGCCTTCACCCACACTAGCCATGCTGACTGCAGAAGGAAGCTACAACCAGTTATAACAAGTATTCCCACCTGTGGAGCTTAAATATGCCTCATTTCCCACACTTATATGTGATTGGCCAGTTTTGGAAAAACTCAGCTGTAGGCACGCCTGCTTAGCTGATGTTGGCAATGTTTAAAATTCCTTTGATAGATATGTGTTTGCTGAAAGTGCATGTTTGTGAAATGCTGTCATGGCTTAGTGGTTAAGTACTGTGACTGTAGTGCACAGTATCCCAAGTTGAGCCCTGTCAGTGCTTTTTATTTTCCTGCTGGCCAGACCTGACTGGTTAAGGTACAGTAAAGGAGGTGTGAGCATGTTTAACTGACATTGCTCAACTTTGCCCGACTTTTCCCAATGTTGCTCACCATTGCTCGACGTTGCCTGACATTGCCCGACATTGCCCGACTTTGTGCTGGTTAGCGTGGTGCGCAGCTACACGCAAATACATTATGGTTGCACTGGTTAGTGCAGTGTGCAGCTATGCGCAATTGTATTTAAATATGCTCAATAATGGTAAAATGTGTTTAGCAGTGCTTTATATTGCTTAAAATAAGGTACTTATGCTTCAGAATGCATAACCATTTCACCTTCATATATATATATATATATATATATATATATATATATATATATATATATAATTTGTTCACTACTACATTTAACATTTCAATGCTTTTTTACAAAACTTATACTTAAAAAATGTCAGGAAATATTTTTGTATACAGATTTCCCACAGAAAATGGAACGTGCAGTAGTGGGACTCGAACCGGGAATGCCTCCTCTTTGTGTGAAGGATCTAACTACTATGCTATTGCTATTTTGCTTAAGTTATATATGTTTTCTTATTATCCTCTTCTGGTGTCTAAGCTGCTAACTGTAGCTAAGGAATGGGCAAACCCGTGCAAACCCACACAAATACAGGCAGCTATCTTGGAAGAAAAAATATATTTCTTTTTATTTTTAATTTTGTCAGTTGTTTAACATATGGGGGAGTGTAGTGTTACATTGTACACATGTGAGGGGACTCGCTCATGTAACTCAAAATTGTGGTGTTTCTTTATTGCATGAGTGTGGAATTTTGGACTGCTCGGCAGTCCGAGACGCCCCCTACACTCATCCACGCTCCGTGTAAGCTTTAGAGTTGAGGCAGCATGCCCTCATTAATATGTACGGCACGCTGCCATCATACTCTTACACTGGCGCTTCTGTGTAAGACTAACCTAGTCTTACTTGGAAGATAAGTAGATCCGGGGGTTAATCTTTTCTTTTTCTTTTCTTGTGCTTCTATTCATTTTCTTCTACAACTGGCTTATCATAACTACTTTCTACTTCACTGCAATTCTCTTTTTTGACTTTTCTTCATTGGCATTTGTGACTTGTCACACACACCTAGACCATATGTCACAAATTCTTAGCATAAGAATTCTGGACATAGCCAAAAATAATGGGGGTCAGGGCAAAGGCCCAAAATCACAGACAGATTTTAAACATTGCTCTATAAACTTAGAATGTTGATAGAATAACAGGTTTTTGCATTAGTATACATTTTCTGAAGGATATACAGTCTGAAATTCAAATATCTGTCATTATTTGGTGACTTCAGTCCTCACCATCAGAAAACCACAATTTTGTATGATGAACAAGCATAAATAGGAGGAAAAACTCTGCATATTCTGCAAAAATCTGCAGAGTTGAGAGGCATGGCCTAAACACCTTGTCCATGTTAACTTTGTAATTATGATATTTCATATAGTTTTTGTACAAAGTGTCTGCTATAATCTTTGTGACACCCCAGCACTGGCCCAGTAATCAAGGAACCTCAATCCTCAGTACTAATACCAATGCGGGACATACATTGGGAGGATGACAAGTACACACACAGTGTAATTTCCCTTGAGGATACAGAGACCACAGTCAGTCAGCAGCTGGTTTCTCCCTCTTTCTTCAGATCCCCAATATGACTCCACTTTGGCACACCTATAGAGTAGAGATCTCAGCTAAGTGACCTAGCCAAGAC
Organism: Protopterus annectens; assembly: GCF_019279795.1. Taxonomy (NCBI): domain Eukaryota; kingdom Metazoa; phylum Chordata; order Ceratodontiformes; family Protopteridae; genus Protopterus; species Protopterus annectens. Next base: position 55,245,007 of record NC_056738.1, on the reverse strand, counting down.
CTCCAGCACCCTCTCTGTCCAAACAGTGCTTCATGTCCCCACCCAAGTAGCTAACAAACACACTCTTTGAGGTTTGAGTTATAAACACACACACACACACACACACACACACACACACACACACACACACACCTGGGAAAGGTGAGCATAGGTTTACTAGTTATGCCCCCTTCTACCCAGACTATAAGGTAGTTTGCCCTGCCAATATCAGTCCTTATTAGCTACTTTAAGGCACTTAAAAAAGGGTGTCCGATCTTACTGTGTAATGTTACTGTTAATACAAATGGCAGTTTGACCAAGAGCAAGTCTATTAGGAGTGGCCCATACAGTGTCACCAAACAAATATACAAGTACTCCCAGAACTATAGACAGATTAGCCACAATGAAAGGTTTAAATATATTTAATAATAAATAAAAGAACAAGAAAATACTCAGTATATACTTACAGTTACACCAGAGTTCAAAATCACAGGAAATATTTAAAACAGCATTGCAGGACAGTCTCAAATAAATAAAGAAAAACATCTAGGCTAAACTTTGCTATATCCCTGACTGTATTTAAGATAATTACTGTACCATAATAACTTACTTCAGAGTAAGCAAGGCAGATGTGCTGAATGTACCTTGATGCTGTCAAGTCAAAGACAAAATACAGAATACTATCTCTCTGTCAGAAAGTTCTTAAATTAACATTTCAAATATTACTGCTGGGATAGCTTGCAGAATGACATCATTTCTTGTCAGCTGACTCTATACCGGGTGAAAACCCCACTGATGCAGCTGGTAGTGTTTAGCATCTCCCTGTGAAAATACAGAGACAGGGGCTTTTCTTAGATCTAATGCAGATCCTGGAAGTCATAAACCAATAAAACACTTCCAAGACAATACAGAAACCTTCTAGTTCTAGACATTGTGCCTGTTACTCTACTGAAACTGAAAGATAACATCCTTTTATTACATGGCCATAAGATAATTTAATTTCAACTATTTTTTTCTGAAGTTAACCTCTTGCGTTCCAGTTTCCATTGTTAAAATATATACAGCTAAATAGTTACAATGGTGCAGGTACATTTCTGTTCTAATCTAGTAGGACGTGCTGGGGTTACATCTTTAAACCGCACTTTATAAAATACCTCTTCAGCAAACATGTCTGTACAAACCATCATATATTACATAAAGTTCTAATACATTTATAACACAAGCATATGAATCATGTTGATAGTCACAAATGACATATAATTATTATCAAAATTCCAAGTAGCTGGGCTGGCAGTATTTCCTTTTGTGGCAATTTCTTTGCAAGTTTTTTTCTTACTAAGTATTTTTATGGAGCTTTTTTTTCCTAGAACTCTGTTGAAAAGGAAAATAGCAGGGATAAGTTCAGTAATGTGGATTCACTATACAGGGCCATTATAGACATCTCAGTGTTTTTCAGGCTATTATGGGAATGTAATTACTTCATTTTATTTGCAAGGGTAAAGGATCTATTTATGATGGCAATACAAAGATGCTGAAAGGAAAAACGTAATGGTTTATACCGAGAATTTAATGTTTCAGAATATGGAAAGGGAGTGTAACCCACTCACAGTGGCAAATGTACAGACGATCACAGGCAGTTTTATATAATATATTATTGATAGAGGATGATCAATAAATCAAAGATATAACATCACAGAAAGTGGCAGGCACATTTGCTGTGCATTCTGTAACTCTGTATATCACTTTACTCATGGTTGCTCCTAATGTCTGCATAGAGGTTTCTAATACTGTGACACTAATGGACCCGCATTCCTAAGTCAGAATATGATTAGAGTTCATGAAGTATTGTTCATTAGTATTGCTGCAGTCTTTTATGTTAGCCAAGAGTTTTCTTCTCAGCATGCAGAATATACCCCAAACTGCCCCCTTCTGCATTTCATGCATTATTACATGTACTGGTAGCATATTCATGCATGTTTGTATTTTTTTATTAGTTTTGTTACTCCTACTGTTGGAACTGCCTGTGTATCTTGGGAATATAGATGTTGCTTTGAATTGGAAACATACACATATAATTTAGGAGACTCCAAGGTACCTTTAGGAACATTGGGGAGAATAGTATGAAATGAACTGAGAATACATGCTGTGCCACGGGATGTGTAGGTGAGGAAGCTGCTAAGTATATTAATGACACAATGGGAAGAGAGAAGTGGAGGGATAGAAAGGGAAATATGGACATGATGAAGAAAAAAGATGAGTAGAAAGAGGCAAGATCATAAGCAAGCTGTACACTGCAGGTCTTCAAGACAAGAGTTCTAGTCACAAGTGCTTAATTCCCAAGGGTGGGAAGCAGATGCTGTTTTGCACATGTAGACCTGAGGTATAAATGGAAGAGGAAAGGGATGAAGAAAAGTGGTCGGGAGAAGAAGGATAACAAAAGAGGAAAAGGACATGAAGAGAAAGAAGAAGTGACAAGCTTGAATCAGTGTGAGTGAAGGAGGGATGAAATAAAAGGTACATTTGTTAATGTGATGGGAGGAGGGAAGAGAAAAGGAAATGAAAAGAGAAATAGTAACTTGGAAACTGGGAGGTGGAGTCCGAACAACAAACACTATCAAAAGCCAAAAACAATAAATGAAAAGTAATTTCACCATCAGCGAAAGTAACACCCAAAGTTTATTGTGTACACTTAAAACAATCAGTTAAGAGCTTGTGTCCAAATATTATCAGACTTCTTCAGAACAAACCATTAACTATAACCCGTGTTTTTTATACCTATCAAAGGAAACTAATGATTAATTAATTAAACTTGAATCAATTATCTTAAATGGACCTTACACATGTTAAACCTGCATGAAATACATATACATGTTTATAATGTCACCTTAAAATGTAAATGCAGTAAAAATAATATCTTAAATATGCATAGAAACAAATTTAGTTGATCTAAACAGTTAAAGTTGTTTCTACAAAACAGTTACTTTAGATTCAAATACTTAAGATACTGCCCACTCAAAATGTACATAAAAACGTGTACACTGCTTTTAAAAGTATGTAAACGATTGACCTAACAGTAAAGCAGTTTTTTATAACTTGGCAGCCCTAATTTTCAAAACACTGTTAATGCTAATATATATATATATATATATATATATATATATATATATATATATAT
>NC_056738.1:55196853-55236853 GCF_019279795.1 Protopterus annectens | reverse complement strand
TTGAATAGCAAAACATTTTCAGTTCAAACTAAGTTGAATCAACGATCTGATGTTGTCAATTTTCATTCTGTCCTCAACATATGGGGTCAGTTCCGACCCTCGGAACAGACTGGGCTGCTATCAGAGCTAGTGGTAACCAAAAAACTCTCAAGCTTATCCCTTACCCATAATGCACCTATCTCAGTAACTTCAGATCTCATTTGCAGCTTTTGGTGTCAGATGTGATGTCAGTTGCTCTTGTGCAGATAAGTAATTTCTTTATATTTTTTCAACTCTAACTCTGACTTTAACTCTTAATCCCTATACATATACCCTACTTTTCACTTTATCTGATAAATCCCTTACCTGTTTTATGCTTGTAGTACATTCATTCTTGGACTTTGCTTTCCCCTTTCCCTTTCCATACATTTTGGGTGCTCTCAATATCACTGTTGATATTTGTCCTCTACACTCCATGTAGTCTTCTTATCATCATTGATATAACCTTTTCAAATTTGTAAAAAAAAACTTTGCTGTAGTGTCCTCTTTTTTCTATCAGTGTGTGTGTGTGTGTGTGTGTGTGTGTGTGTGTGTGTGTGTGTGTGTGTGTGTGTGTGTGTGTGTGTGTGTGTGTGTGTATGTGTGTGTGAGTGGAAATATGTTTTAAAAAGAGAAACTTCTGCTGGATTTAAGCATTGTAAAAAATGTGGCCATAAAATACCCTTTTCTGACATACATTCTTTATGCGTTTATTGTTTGGGCCATTTCCATCTTCAGGAGGACTGCTCGATTTGTCATTCATTCAGTCATAGGGCTCTTGTCAAGCGGAAAAATAAACTTATCTCGAAAGGCCTGCTTCTGTCTTCCTTCAGCAAGGCATTATCTGGAGCCAGTTCAGCTAAAAATAAATCTTAACAAGTATGGCTTTTGTATCCCATCTTCTTCATCTTCCAAAGCCAATGAGAAGATGAAGAAAAGAAGTTTATCAGTACTGATATCTCCATCGGGTCCGAGTCCAAAGAGACAAAAATCTTCATTTCCATCGTCTCCTTCAGAACTGATAAGGACAAAGTCACATCCTTCGGTTCCTACTGTTCTCTCAGAACTGACAGTTAACAAGGCCTTACTATCGGATCTGACTAGTTCTTCGAAGCCTAAGGCTTGGTCTCTCGAATTCCATTAATAGCCAGATAATCTTTGCTCTTCTTCACCTGTCCGACTTAGTCTTTTGGCCTCCCAGGCTGAGGTGTGGTGATTCATGACTGGGACAAAGCAGAAATTCCCTGAGACTCCAAGAGCAGAATAAGTTATTTCTTACATTTATTTCATTGAATTGCACTTCTTAATGCTTATAATTGTGCTATACAGCTAATCTGCTACATTTTGCATGGTTTAAAGTTTTTTTTACTGTTTCACTGCAAAGGTTGGGAGGGTGGCTTAATGGTTAAGATGTTTGCTTTACAACCACAAGATTTAAGGTTTGAATCTCACAAGGTATAATTGACTAGACTAAAAATGGCTTGTAAGAACAGTAAGCTTAGTACTAATCTATGCATCAATTGGTGCACTATTTTTTTTTCATTGCTAGATAGCGTTTCATTATTGTAATTGTATTTTTACTGAATTACTTAAGTGTAAACTGTTTTTTCATGCTAAGAATTGTATTTTCTGTTTGTGAGTGCTCTATCTCTGCTTTTCTGTGAGGTTTATGTGTCCTGGTCAGGTAGCATAGTCTCGATAGAGGCCTGCTGTTTGTTTGTTCTGATTTTCTGCCAAGGAGTGCATAACAGATTTGTTTGCAGTTAAATGCATTCTTTAGAGTCTCTATGCTCCTTTATCTGTTTGAAACTTTCATTCAGTGGCTCACTGTTCTTTTTCTGCTGTGATAAACATTTCTGTAGCGTTTTCTAACTAAAATAGTGTAGCTAGTAGCTATAATATTGTTCATTATTGTAACTGCATTTTTACTGAATTACTAAACTGTAAACTGTTTCTTTTTTTCATACTGAGGGTTGTATTTTCTGTTTGTGAGTTCTCTACCTGTGCTTTTCTGTGCAATTATTATGAGGTTTCTGTGTTCTAGTCAGGTATCATAGTCTGGATAGAGGCCTGCTGTTATCCAGGCCGGGTTGTTTTGTTTGTTGAGTTTCCTGTGTTTCTGGCAGCCATCTTGTGCTGATGGTATCTTGTCTTCTCTGTTATTGAGAGTAACAGGGTTGCCTGACCTTCTCTTGCATGAGTGATTGGTTGAAAGAGCATGGGCTACCAGGACTGGATAGTACTTGGTGGGTTTGCAGTTGCCCAGCCCTACTGTAAATTTGATCTGGGACACTCCTCCCAGTCTAGTGTCATTAGCTCATTCTACCTAATACAGAGAGAACATTTGAGAAGGCCAACCCACTTAGGTTCTTAACCTTGAATTATCTTCCACATACAATAATTGCACTTCCTACATCCAAATGTTGCTTCTCTCTTAGATTTCACTCTCTTACCACCATCCTTTTGGACTTATAAGTTAGTATATCTTTGCTTTTTTTATATCAGTTTATTTTATGATTTTATTTATAGATGTATATTTTTCATGTAACTAATATGTAATTTTGGTGAAATACATTCAAATTAGGGTGATATATGCTCTATAGTTGTTTGTAAAGGAATGTGATTTATATATTAAATATCCAAAGGAACAAGATAATGGTGACATCTAGTGATCATTTTGGAAATTAGGTTTATTTGATGTAAGATGGCTCAATGGGCTCATAGCTATGTATTTATTTGTATAAGGGATTTCAACATCAAATTTATTATGAGTTAATATGTTTTAATATGTTTTAGTATATATATATATATATATATATATATATATATATATATATATATATATATGGATGATAATTGTGCAGCAGTAACTTGGGCTACTCCCCATACTTTCATTACTCATTACAAACTGGATCTGATCTCCAGGGGAAGAGCATCATTCAGTTCAGTGGTGCTCAGGGACATCCTTCCTTGACTCCCTCCAGGGTCTAAGGTAGCTTGGAACTCAGTCCCACAGGTAGAGGATAGAAAGAAAATTGACAACATCAGATAAAGAAGTTATGTACTTACCATAACTTTCCATCTGTGTTGTCCATTTTCATTCTTTCTCAATCCCCTCCCTCCAACCCCCATACCCTTAGATGTCTAGAGGAACAGGCGACTAACACATCATTATTCTTAATATATAGTATATAATTTTGTGTGTGTGTGTGTGTGTGTGTGTGTATATATATATATATATATATAGCCGCGGTGGTGCAGCGGTAGCTTTGTCGCCTCGCAGCAAGAGATTCCCCCATTCAATTCTTAGCTGAAGCACCTTCTGTGTGGAGTCTGCATGTCCTCCCCATGGTCAATTGGCATTTTAAAGACATGTGTGAATGGGAGTGCCTTCGTTGAAGGTTGAGCATTGAGCTGGCACATCGGCACTGTGAAAATCTTCTGCCAATGATTAGCAGACCACTGTGGCGAACCCTAACTGGGAAAAAATTAAAAAAGACCACATCACAGAGATGACTTCACTGAAAGGATGAATCCACAACAACGGTAAGTCAATGTATTACAGAACGGAATACATTCCCATGTCCGTAATACACCTGAAAACCACATTAAAACATGTATAGCAGAGGGGCTACCCCTCTGCACCCCCTCATGTCAGGGGCTACACCTCCCACACCCCCCTACATAAATATACCATCTTCGAGATCACACTATAGTGACGGAATAGGACTAACTCCCAGTCTGCATTACTTACCGTTGTTGGGGATTTGTCCTGTTGGTGAAGTCATTGACATGGACCCATATATATATATATATATATATATATATATATATATATATATATATATATATATATATATATATATATATATATATATATATATATATATATGTGTGTGTGTGTGTGTGTGTGTGTGTGTGTGTGTGAATACATATACCCTGTACTGCTGCTAACATTATTATTTATGAATATGTATATATATATATATATATATATATATATATATATATATATATATATATATATATATTTCTATATATTTATATATATATATATATATATATATGTGTGTGTGTGTGTGTGTGTGTGTGTGTGAATACATATACCCTGTACTGCTGCTAACATTATTATTTATGAATATGTGTCCCGATATAGTTTCTAACATTATAATGCAATAATCCATTCACAGAGATAACATTTGATATGTTTCTACAGTGCTTACAACAAGTTATTACTTCAGCTTGTGGTGCGTACTGGTGCAGCTGTATTTAATTATGGTATGTAATTGCAACATTCTTGTTCTTGGCCTATAGTAATATAGTAAAGCCAGATCCCTGGTCAGAAAGATAATGCCCTTACTGTGATCAAGGCAACCAAAATGTGATTATCAGGTCATGTGCCTGTAGGAGGTTGTAGGGGACAGTGAAGGAGGGATGAAGTTATCCCCACTTACCCTTCCCAGGAGGGATGGACAGGGGTGATGTGATGATAGCAGCGCAGGTGGGACAGTGGGGTACTTGCTTTCTCATTCAAGAATGGGCCACTCCTAATAACCATGTCTCACTGCTTCTGTCAACCTCCAGTAGTAATGTCTATACATGGGGTGGGCCCTAGAAATTTAACACTGAGTGGCCTGACCACCATAGCCACTGTTCAGGTCTTTCTAGAGCCTTTAGTTCACCACTGTCTTGCAGGCTGTCAACCTGCCCAGCAGAGTTAAAACCAGACCTGGTGTAGTCAGAGGGAAATTCTCATGCAATATACCACATTCCCTGGGAGTCCTAGAGCTCTTAAAAAATAAATAAATAATAAAACTTAGAAGGTAAAAAATAACAAAAAATGTATATACTCAGATAACAAGGGTATTGATTTAGAGTCTTCACCGATGATGCTAAGTGATAAAGTCGTGACTAAGGACCAGGTGTCCTGAGTTTGATTAGTGGCTTGGCCACTTGCTTTAGACATCATGGTGGAGGAGAGAAGGGAGGAGTCTTGGCCTGCTGTCTTTTTCTTAAGGAGAAGGAGGGGAAGTTCATGCTCATTGATTTCCTGGAGGGTAATCTTGTATGGGAATGGGTGGGGTTTCTACAGGAATTGTTTGTGGAGACAGGGATATCCCTCACTGCAAGCTATTTCATGCCTTACCTAGTAGCTAACATACATTGCATGTCGAGTTAAGACTTTGAGTCCTAGTACCAATTTGCAAAAATGTAGACACGATCTACAGTATAACAGCAGTCCTTGCTTTAAAAATCCTTCCTGGTGGGACTTAGTTCAGGCCCTGGTCTCACTTGGGCATTTCCCAGACTGGTGAGAGAAAAATACAGGACTTCTTCTCAGTATATATAGTACATTACCAAATGCGTATGTGTTGCCTGGTCAGGGATCCCCACCTGACAAGGGAGAGAGTTGGGATTGGTTCCAATAAATGATGGGCACCAGAGATGGATGATGCTATACGCCAGTGGCATAGACTGAAATCAGTGGTGGCCCTACTTGCCTATAAAAGGAGGGTGACAGGTGCAATCCTGGAGATGGAAGAAGGTATCTCAGTAGTTAAAAAAAAAAAAATATATATATATATATATATATATATATATATATATATATATATATATATATATATATATATATATATATATATATATATATATATATATATATATATATATATATATATTTATAGATATTGATTTAGAAATGTTCTAATAGGTTTGCAGGTGCAATAAACATGTATGATCTGTGTCCATGGTTAACATGTACACATGCTATAAGTAAAGAGTAACTCTACAGCAGAATGAATACTGAAGGCTTATACAACATGAAATTCAGTTTAGAAGTGAACTATATTAGCTCGTTTGCATCTCACACATACACGCACACACACACACGCACGCACACACGCACACACACACGCACACACGCACACACGCACACACGCACACACACACACACACACACACACACACACACACACACACATACCTCTCAACTTCCTAGAACAAGAAATCTGGACACAGCCATAAATAAAAGTGGACAAAGGCCCAAAAATAGGGACAATTTTTAAATATTGCTCTTACAACCTTAGAAAATTGATAGAATAACAGGTTTTGCATTAACATGAATTTTCTGAAGGGTATAAGGTCTGAAACTCTAATGTCTATCATTATTTTCTAACTTTAGTCTTTAATGATTTGCAATTGATTTGTCAGAAAACCACAAACTTATGAAAAACAGACCAAAAATATGAGACAAAAAGCTGGGCAATCTGCAAATATCTGTTGAGAGAGAGTATGCTAGATATAGTGGTTATATTGGAGTCCTTCGCAATTACACATGTAAAGTCACAATGTATAAAAATTTTGAAACAGAGTTTTTTAATTGTTTCTTCTCTCTTACTCCAAACTGCAGTGACCTCTGTTTTGAGCCAGGTGGTTTGGTGGTGAAGTACCTGACAAGGCTGGGAGAATTACAATGAAAAGAATGTGCATTTTTTAATTTTGAAGCTGCATGATTTTTACTCAGATGTATAACATTTACTTCAATTAGAGTATGCAACTTCAAGATAAAGGTAGAATATTTGTATAAACTGTTAGACATAGTCAGTTTTGTCAACTAGTTGCCAGAAGTTGATGCATTCCTTCTTCTTTATGAGAAATTAGGCCAGATTTACGAAAGCTTGCACGGAGTTGTAGAGTAGAGTAAGATGTCAAACAGGCAATATGTCTGCTGAGCGATCCAGCAAAAGCCTGCAGGGGCGTGCACGAGAGCTTCTAAAGCTACTCTTGCACGGACAGCATCATGATATGCAAATTACCTCATTTGCTGCTGAAAGCTATGCAAATGAGGTAAATTTGCAATCCACGAAACACTAATCTGTCCGTGGAGGAGTAGTGTTATCTGCAGAAATGTACTCCGTTGGTAACGAAGTACCATTCTGCAAATAGCTAAACGGAGCTATGATAGCTCCAAATAAAGGATGCATACAGTTGAGGAAGCATGCCAATGGCCAAATATAAGGTCATTGGCATTTAAAAATGATAAAAAGTATTAAAATCTAACTTTTTCCCCCCGATCTCCGATGTTTAGGTGTAGCGCAGCACCGTTCAAACGTGCGGCGCGTTAAAAAAGAAGAAAATAATTTAAAAATAGGCATTTTCACTAAAAAGCATATCCTGCCATGCATGTGAATGGCAGGATGATGACAACATGGCCAATGAGTAGTGGTTGCTAAGGGGGGAAGCTCAGTGCGAGAGATGTAACCATGCATTAGTAGGCAATCCTATGCAAATGAGGATAAGAATAGTGAATCCCAATTTTCCCCAGCATGTGAGCCATGTCCCAAGAGTGTAAGTGTAGGAGTAGGTGAGTAGTAGAGTAGAATATAGGTAACATCATGAGGTTGTCTGTCAGAAAGGCTGTAAGCTAATTGGAGCACAGTGTCTTGTGTTTGCCCTGAGTTGCTCAGGATTGCAAGAGGTGTGTCCACAGTTGTCCTTTTTGAAAATCAGAAATCAAAGGTGCACACCGTGGAAATATCTGAAATTTCTTGCAAATGTGCACACTCATTTGCTCGGCGCTGCTCTGGGCAGAAACAGAAAGGGAAAAGGAAGGAAAAGACATAGTAGGAAGTTAACCAAGGAGAACTAGCAGAGCTGCCAGGTGAAATATATCAGAATCAGCCAATTACACAGGTAGCAGACTAGCCCAGCCCAGTCCAGCACTTTAAACTCTGCAAACAGCATTCTTCCCTGTTTTTTCCCAAGAACTCTGCAACACTGCAGTATACAAAGAGGGAAAGCTTAAAAACTTTAAAGTCAGACAAAATATTAGGGGCTGCTCTTGCTATCATAAACCAACATGTGCAAAGTGCTGAGGGTGGTGATGTTGTGAATGCTGCTGAGCAACCCACAGTGAGGAGACGGAGAAGCGTGTATAAACCCAGGGTAACCTACCAGAGGCTACATGAGCTGGAGATAGTGGAGTGCTAAAGGGTGGACAGAGACTTCCTGCAGCAAATTGTTGAGCTGTGCCAGCCATGCCTCACACACAGAACCAACAGAGGGGCACCCATCCCAGTGGATACCAAGGTATGTGTTGGCCTAAGAATACTAGCTACAGGTACCTTCCAGAGACCAACTGGTGATATGATTGGGATTTCACAGGCATCAGCATCCAGGGTACTGCACCAGTTCCTGGATGCCATGTCAGCACATGTCAGTGAGCATGTATATTTCCCCAATTCCCCTGAGGCATTGGCCAGCAATATGCATCTTTTCCACCAAATAGCAGAATACCCTGAGGTAGTGGGTGCAATAGACTGCACGCACATACACATCAAAGCACTACCCAGTGAGCAGGGTAGGATCTACATCAACCGCAAGAGCTTCCCTCCATCAAATGCCAGGTCGTATGCGATGCCCAGGGTATAATAATGAATGTGTGTGCTGGCTGCCCTGGAAGTTATCACGATTCCCACATCTGGCATCTGATGCAGCTGTGCCAGAGATTTGCCATTGGGGACATCCCTGATGGTCACCTAGTGGGGGATGCTGGATACGCACTGGAGCCATGGGTGATGACACCCATCAGAAATGCACACACACCTGAACAAGAGCTCCATAATGAGGCACACGCACAAGCAAGAAACATAATTGAGCTTGTGTTTGGGATGCTCAAGTCACGGTTCCGGTGCCTAGACACATCTGGTGGAGCCTTGCAGTACTTACCAACTACATGCACCCAAATTGTCATGGTGTGTGCCATGCTACACAATATGATCCTGCAGAAACAGCTGCAGCAGGAACAACATGGGGCAGGGCCAAACAGCCCCCCGCCAATGCCAAGGCCTGCATAGGCACAGCGTGACTCGGAGGAGGAACAACCTGAGCCTGCCCCAGTAGGCAGAAGGAGGCATGCCCAGTATGCCCTGGCCTTGGCAAAGAGGCAACGCATAGCACATACACTGAGTCAGTAGGAACTCTGGAAATTACACCTCTCTCTGACTCGCACATACAGTAAAAGGGATGCCAAACTTGACACTACCTGTTTTTAAACATGTGTAGGGAGTGTAATATGTGCAGCCAACATAGGCAGCCCTGCAGCACCACCTGAGGCATGATTCCCTATTTTAAGCAATATAAAGCACTACTAAGCAAATTTCACTAGTATTGAGCATATTTAAATACAATTGCACGTAGCTGCGCACAGTGCTAACCAGCGCAATGTCAGGCAATGTTGGGCAATGTTGGGCAAAGTCGGGCAAAGTCGAGCAAAGTCGGGTAAACACGCTCCCACCTGCTTTACTGTTCCTTAACCAGTCAGGTCTGCCCAGCAGGGAAATAAAAAGTAGTGACAGGGCTCAAACTCAGGATACTGTGCACTATAGTCACAGTATTGAACCACTAAGCCATGACAGCATTTCACAAGCATGCACTTTCAACGGACAAATATCTATCAAAGGAATGTCAAAGATAACAGATAACAGTAGGCCAGGCAGTGTGATGTGGGTTGGGTAGGCTATGAAGTCACAAACTGATGTGTGTAATTGGAAGCTAAGGTCTGTAGTACATTGGTATGCCTCAGATCAGTACGATAGGCAACAGTACAGACTGAAGTGGAGTACCTGACATAGCAGTGCAGGCCTAGCAAATGTGTATAAGTGTCAGGTGTAACCCTCATCCTATGTACACCTGCAGTAACAATCAGGTCAGCCCCCCCTGGTAGAAATGTACAAATAATAGCTGTCCCCACTGTATGTAGAAATGTTGATAAGTCTATGCAAATTGACTCATGGAAGCCCTGAAGGCACAGTTTGCTTCCTGTCGATGTACAACACAAAGGTGAGCCCTGAAGTAAAAAACAACTTGAAGTTTCACACACATATATAGTATATATATGCCCATAGTGGGCATGCTCACACACTTAAACAAATTTAGCAAATGTCAGTCAACAACATATTGAAAGGTCATATTTGGCATGCTCACACACTTAAATGAAGCAAAATTCAGTCTACAACATACTGAAAGGTCATACTGAGAGCATGCTCACACACTTAAGCCATGTCTGAGTACAGCAGTGGGCCACACATATCTGGCAGTTGCAATTCTTACTCCAGACACATGCCACTATTCACTAATCCTGCCTTGTGCACACAGTGATATGAAAACAGACCCATATAATATATTGGACCCCTGTCATAATCAAACTATGTAATACAAGTACTTAAGTTGTTCAAAGAAAGTGAAAATCCAAAGATCAATAATCTCTGATCAGTATCATCAAGAAACAATGACCACTCCTACCATTATCTAAGCCATGTTCTGCCAAAAATATTGCCAAAGAGTCCATAGAGAACCATGAAGCTTTCTTTAGCTATGTCATAAATATCAATGTAAACTCATATATATCCTGAGTCAGTGCAAAGTGTAAATGAATACATGTACATGACTGACATTGCCAACATCTTGTCAGACAGGTTCATACATATTTACCCCCCTCTCACTGACAAAAGGGCCCATTACCATACCTGGAGATTGTGAAAACCCAGAAATCATATATACAATGGTTAAACAGCTCTATCTAAACCTAAAAACACAGTGTCTATGGGATGACATGGTTTCCCTGGCTGTGCCATATGTGAACTCCAAAACAAACAGTGTTGAGACTCACCCCTGTACAGGATATGAAACTGTTGAATGGATTACAACAACGTTTGGCACACTCCACAAGTGTTGGTGCACAACAGACCATGGGAACTATAGTCTTATAAGCCTAATAAGCCTGATTTGCAAGGCCATGGAGTCCATCATTATGGAACTCATAAACAGAGCTATTGGGAGCCTACAAACACCCAACCCTTCCCATGTTGGTTTGGTCAGGGGCAGATCATGGTTCCTAAACCTGCTAGACAGTTTTCAAGGCAGTCACCCAGGACATACATCAATGAAATGAGCTCCACATGGCCTACATAGACCTTGATATGCCCTTTTCCAACATCCCACACACATGTCGTATCCACAAAATCCACCAAGAAAGTAAAACCAAACCGTCCAACAAACGAACAGCTGCAGAAAGCAAACGTTCAACCTCTTCACTTAAAACTGTTATATTGTCACTTCTATGGTAATAATAGTTCATCCACTTGATAAAATCAATGAGCCTTTTATTAAATAAATAAATGTGAAGCGAAACCAACTGTTAAAACAAATAAAACACAGAAAATCCTGTGAAGCAAAACCAACTGTTAAAACAAATAAAACACAGAAAATCCTGTTTAAGTGCTTCGTCTTCACAGTGTGAAGACTTCTTCAGACTAACTGCTTTCTCCTGCAATCCTTCTAAATATAACTTCCTGTGACATCGTATGGTTTACTTAATTAGTTTCAATATAGTTGCAATCTATAGCTGGTAACTGCTCTCCTTCTGTTACTGTTCAAATACACTGTGCATCAAATTTGCATATTGAACATAAGTGTGAAAAGTGTATTGAACAAGTTGTTAATAGTATGAACAACATATTTACAGAAAATGGAAACACCAAAAAAGAGCAAATCTCCATAAGTTATAATTTTATTACACCATACAGTGTTAATGCTCAGGAACTAAGAAACATTTTACATAAGAACTGGGAAATTTTAGAAAATGACCCATCCGTTGGAAAAAAGCTTGTGAAACCACCTAAGGTTATATTCAGGAGGGGAAGAAATATAAAAAATATTTTTGAGAATGAGTTACAGACTTTTATTAGGAATCCAGGTAAATGCCTAATGTGTAATTTTTGTAAACACAGAGGCCCAGGAAACTAATTTAAAAGGCAGGCGAAAGCTAACACATTCTGGCTAGGCTTATAAATGCCCTTGGGCAGATAGCCTAGTACCTACCTATGAACCTATGAACATACACGGTCTAGAGACCTAAACCTTGTCACCACAATAAACAGAACATGCCAGAGGGATAGATTCCTGTCCCACAGACTTCACATACTTCAGAATAAACTACCTATCTATATCAAACAAAGCTCCTCATTAGTACTCTTCAAAAAAAATCTTGATTATTGGATGGGAATTAGGAAATTCACCCTGGGGATCACTTCTGTGTCTCTGCTCAACAGTGGCACAGGAAAATAAATTTCTTGGGGGGCAAAAGCCAGGGTACCTTTTTGACTGGGCTTGTATAGGACCCAGGGCCGATAGGTTCATAGGTAGGTACTAGTCTATGAACCTTTGAACCTTGCCTAAAAAAGGGTAATATGGGGACAGCAAGAGCCTTGGCCAGTATTCAGAAGCATAGGGGCGACAGGTGCAAACCATCTGTAGCGAAGCAACAAGGCTTGTCTATCATGTCATCACAGGCAGACAGAGACTGGATCCCCTTTGAATGACACCAGAAGCTCAGCCAATTGTTGAAGTTTATCATCTTTCTGTTATATTGTAGTATCATGTAGGTGAAGGTAAGATGCTACTCAAGGTTTGACCCTGTGTGTGCCAGCATGTGGTGCATCAACCCATATATGATATGGTCATGGCCTATGCATGCAATACACTCACAATACACCTAGTATGATAAGCCTGTTGAGGTTAGCAAATGCGTGTCGTGTAAATGCGTACTGCTGTAGTATCATAATATAGCTAGATAGGGGGTTGAATCCTGCAGTCACCAATTGTGTGTGTGTCTCTCTTTTCCTGGGGTGGGGCAACCTTTTTGGAGGCTACTCAAACACCTTAGAAGTGGTATACTCATCTTTGTCAAGGCCAATGATGTCACCATCCTACAAATATACTTGTGGAAAGGTGAAATCCCAATAATGTGTACAGTGCGGTGTGTAAATGCCTACTTCTGTAGTATCATAATGTAGTTAGGTAGGAGTTTGAATTCTGCATTTGCCAACTGTGTGTGTTTCTCTCTCCCTGGGGAAGAGCGCCCTTTTTTGAGACTACTCAAACGCCTTAGAAGTGGTATACTCATCTTTGTCAAGTCCAGTGATGTCACCATCCTACAAATATACCTGTAGAAAGGTGAAAGCTCAGTAATGTGTATAGTGTGTCATGTAAATGTGTACTGCTGTAGTATCATAATATAGGTAGGTAAGGGTTTGAATCCTTCTCTTGCCAACTGTGTGTTAGTGTCTCCTGGGGGAGGAGCAATGTTTTTGGAGACTACTCAAGCACTTTAGAAGTGGTATGCTCATCTATGTCAAGTCTGATGATGTCACCAACCTACAAATATACCTATGGAAAGATGAAATCCCAGTAATGTGTATAGCGTGTCATGTAAATGCATACTGCTGTCGTATCATAATGTCGTTAGGAAAGAGTTTGAATCTCACACTTGCTGACTGTGTGTGTGACAACGCTGGCCAATGTGCAGTGGGTTTTAATTTTTCTAATGTATGACATATCACAATGACAACTGTATGTGCACTACACATGTAAGGTTGCTGAGGGGCAAATCCATATACATACATGTGACCTCAAGTATTTCATAGGTGGGTACTCTGCTTTCTCCATGAACACATGTGTTATCTTTGCCAGAGTGTGCTGGCACTTTCCAGACCTTAGGTCACTTTTGTGTGCTTGTGACAAGCTTAGCCACTGCAGTGATCCCTGGGTTACGGCTTCCGTTTCACATCCACTCATCACGGTTTCTACTGAAGAGTGTGAGTGAGGGTTTATGCTTGAGGTATATTTGAAACCTGTTCCAAAACAAGCAAAGTTTGGCAAAGATGACTAATCATTATAGGTGTGCAACAACCTCTGTGGATCTGCATGTAAAACCCTTTATTGCTTATGTACTCCACAGAGGGATTTCTGAAAACCTTTGGTAATGTGATTATCAAAGGAGAGATGACTGAACACATGGCTCTATGTATACATTAGTAACTGTTCCACATTTTGGAGGCTACTACTTATGTGGTACTCTGGGGATACTTTGTTTTCTAAAAGTGGATAACTATGCTTTCTTAGGCTTATAGCTTTACAGCATGAGTTTGACACCAGGTATCTGTCTGTATGATACCCTTTTGGAGGATGTGTGCATCATCTGGAGAATAAAGTATAGCCCACAGTATGCATTGTCATAAACTGTGGGCAGACATATCCCTGCTGTGTTTGCTTGTACCTAAGAAAGCTATATGCCAAACAGGAGTGGTCCCAGGACTGAGTGCAGGTGAATACCACTTGTTACTGGAATAGAATAGTACATGGAGGCTGCAAATGTTACTGTGTGTCCTACATCTGTGTGTCAGTTGTCAAGCCATCATCCAACAATCATTTATGGTCAGTCTGTTGAGGTTATGTCTAATACCAGTATGTGGGATGGGTATGATTTGCTGGTGAGCTATAGCTTGGCTGTGTTGACCTCCCCTCCCTCACCTATAGCCTTGTTGACTGGCTTGAAGTCTACTAGGTGTAGGAGCCATGATCTGGCCTTTAGAGAACCTAAGTGGGTATGGTGCAGTGTTTGCAGGTTCATAATCTCTCTGTTAATGAGTTCCATAATGCTGTGCCCCATAGCCTTTCAGATAACATTGGTCTGGGCTTATAGAGAGTTTCCAGGACCTGTTGTAGTTCTACCCTTAATCAATTTATGTTAACATTTGCACTGGGTGTGACAAGGGTGGACTGGTTTAAGAATAAGTACATTAGAGGGTCAGGCCAGGTTTGAAGGTTAGTAGACCATGCCAGATAGGCAGGATTAAGTTGGTTTGTACATGTGCTGAGGAGGGATGCAGAGTATATTGTGAAATAGATGCTAAGGATAAAGCCACCAGGTAACAGTAAAAGAGGAATGCCTAAGCTGAGTTTTATGGCTGTGGTGAGAGAGGACATGCAGGTAGATGGTGTGATAGTGCAAGATGCAGAGGCCAGGAAGAAATGATGTACTGTGGCGACCCCTAATGGGAACATCCAAAAGGAGAAGAAGAAGAAGAAGGCATTGTAGCTCAACCCTTGTGGACTGTGAAGACCATCACCGTGTGTCATTCCACAAGTATGTAATCTGTATAGAGGCTGCATCTGGACAGAGCATTTAGGTGAGTGGTGACTTCATATGTCAGCTTGTGTACGACACAGCCAGGGACACTGTCCAGTACCATTGCCACTGTGGTGTGTACTTTGTTAAAGAGATGTTTTAACTAGAGTGTCTGAATCATCAGGTTTTACATTATTCAGGTCTGTAAATGTGGCCCTTGTGTAATGACAGGGTGGTGAAATCTGCATTCAAACTGTCTGACAAGGAATTGGTAATGTCAGTCAGATAAGTGTACTTTGTGACCATTTACATTAACTGTGACCTGATCTGAGATTCCCCCTGTAGATTATGAACAACACTGAAGAAAGCTTTAGTGTTGTCTTTGGAATCCTTGCCATTTTGTATTTTGAAGCTTGCCTTGCATGTTTATTGAGGGATTGTATTTTCCCAATGATACTGACCAGAGACGTTATCCCTTCTTGGTATGTAACTCTCTTGGTACAACTTCACACCTTCTATTATATATTCAGTTTATGGCACGGGTCCATGAGACTAATGCACTTTTACTCTATAAGTGAGAATTTCTTTTGTTTGTGTTAGCATGGTCCGTGCAACCCTGTAGGTGAACAGTGTGCATTACTAAAGGATTATGCAGATGGGACAGTGTTAACCTTAGTAATGAAAACCAATGACAGATACCAACAACAGCCTCACCCACAGCACAGTGTCAATCCATGTCATACATACACATGCGTACTCAAGTTCCAAAATGTGTGTAGTACAATGCATACTGGCCACCAATAGAAACCATGGAGTGTTAACACTGGCCAATATAGGGCATGTCACCCTGCCCATGTGTCCAATATGCATGTACATGCAGACAGTGCACCTCCACCATGTTCACAAATGTACACCTGCAGACCTGTGCTGCACACATCCCACACTTACTGTCCACTGTATAACATATGCTGACACAACTACACACATCAACCAAGTGGCACATGGGGAAACAAAACACAATTGGAATAAACACTGGTGGAAAAAATACAACATTTCTAATTACAGCTTTAATGCATCATGCCTGCTCAGCTACACCTTCAAGGATATCATTGTACTTTACTGCTGACAACATGCTACACATTCAACCATTGCTATACTTTATTAAAGTCACCCTGTGCATCAGCACCATGTTAGCCTGTTCCTGCCGGTTTCATCATATGCACAGGGTGTGTTGTTGGTTTGCCAGAGGTCTACACTGAGCCATACAATCGACATGTGTGTGGGAGTGTGTATGTGAGGGCCATGAGTACTGTTATGGGCCAATGATGATGTAATGTGTGCAGGTATGTGTTTGCCCTAGGTTTCTGGTTTATGTGTGTGTGTCTGCATGCACACAGTTCCACCATGTGGCTGCCATATACGGGGAATTGTGAGACAGCTACAGACTGTACCTGGAAGGCTTTACGGATCACCATCTCTGGCCATGGATATGGAACCTGTGCCTGGCAGGGGTGCTACAGACAGTATCAGGTACGAATCCAGACTGGATACTATCTGAGGAGGTTGACATATGTCCACTGGATCCAGGTCCCTGCTGGGACTGGCCAGAGCCATGTGCACGTGGTCTTCTAGGACGGTCTATGGACAGCCCTCCCCAACATTGCTGGGGCTGGAACTGGCACTACGGGAGCAGCTGTGACTTGCTGGACTTCCATTGTGACCTCCAGCTGCTGATGTTGCTGGCATATGTCCACATCAACGTCTCAAGTGTCCCACACTGTCCTGACACATGGACAATACATTGTGGAGGACATCCAATGTCTCACCCCAACGTCTATCAATGACCTTAGTGTAATTACATATGGCACCTTCTTGGTCATGGATACTGTCATTTACAGAGGTGTTATGAGCCCTCTGTGCCCTTAGTCCCTGTCTGGTGTACCGCTCCATTCATGTCTGTGCCTCCATGACAGCCTGGAACATGCATGTGGTAGAAAGAGGTGTGGCACATCTGCCAGGGGCATGATGACCAGCAGTGCTCTGACGAGAACCCCTGGGCATCTGCCTATGTGGTACCATTCCAGACATCTGGCTATGGCTGCTGTGTCCTGATACATGTTCCGTAGATACCACACTGTCCTGGCCAGTGCCATCCGTACACTGTCCCTCAGCTAAGGGCAATGGTGATGATGGATGTGCAGGCAGTATGACTCTGTGTGCATGGATGGGGTGGAGATTTGTGTACTGTTGATTGGTGGCCCAACAGACCCTGACAAACCTGCCTGTGCCTCAACACATCTATCATCATGATCACTGTCTGTCTCAGTGACATCAGGTTCCCTGCTGTACTGAACCAGCCCCACCTTGGCACCTGTGAGAGGAAAACAGGAATCACACTTTAAGACCTGAACGTGATGTCAGACCACATGCACACATGTACACATGTGGACATGCGGACATGCACACATGCACACATGCACACATGCGCACATGTGCACATGCACACATGCACACACACAAAAATACACTCCTCCCTAAAGCAGACACACACAACACCAGCAATCTCAGAACATACACAATAGCAGGTGATGGTGGGGTACAGTATCACAAGCAAAACAGTCATATCACACATGTTAACATGCAGGACATGTGTTGCTCAACAGCATGCAGTGCAAGTGTAGACAGTCCTTGTTACTAACAGTATACATGGCTTTGATGCATGTGTTTTATTAGGTGATGGGCCTCCCCCTGGAACACAATGCATACATGGACACAACATTGCTGGGCAGGTATTCACAACTCTGTAATGTACTGTGCACCATAACAAACAGGTGTACATACCATTGCTGGATATGTATCTGTGTTTCAGATAGGTATCCAATGCTAACTACAGCCTCTGTGTCTTTAGCAAATAATTGTAGACACATGTTAGCATATGCATGATGAGTATTCACACAACATCATCAGTGGTGCATGGATAATTGATGGAATACCATTCGGCCACATACCTAATATACGGTAATTATGGTGAGTGTAGATCATATTGTGGACATGCCAGTGTCATCCATGACATGGTATGCTAAAACACAACTGCATATTTAAACACTACACATACCCAATGTGTGTCATATGACCTAGCCACTCAATAGCATCACAAGACATATATGTGTCAGTTGTGCAAATGGTGATTGGTATGCATATTCTTTAGAGGTGCATATGTGAGCACGCATGCAGCATTAAGGTGTATAGCAAGGTGTATAGCAATGAAAGATATGTGTAGTACTGTGGTCACAATAACTGGATGGGGTATAGTACCATAGGTCATCATCATGTGGTCACTCAAGGCTACACATGTTTCCCAAACCAGCACTACTCATGCTGTACTGGAACTGTACTACCTTGGCTACATTCACCATTTCACAACCAGTTGTTACATGAGTTTGTAAGGAGGCCAATAAGGAGCATTCCCTGGCATGAATGTGTAGTGTGTTGCAGAGTCATTGAATACCCCATGATAGGGGTCTACCCCTTAGGTATATTTTGTGTAATGTGTGGATGAGATTTTGGATACTGGAGTGTATCTTTATAGAAGGTTTGAGAATCCTTTATGTGTAGCATGTTAAAATGCTCTGTGTATGACATAGATGTGTATGTTATGTGCATGTTGAGTATCAACTGTGCATATCCAATGGTCACTACAGTCTAGCCACATTTGTTTGAGATGGTCTGGGTATTGCATATGTTTGAGGCAGCTAATCACATTAGTGAGATGTACGTGGTCTTACACCAAACATGCACAGCATGCATTATGGGTAGGTGTGTTACATGTGTACATGGCCTACACCTTAACTATAACATGCACTTTCTATTTACAATAATAAATGTAGAACACACTCACCAGCATTTGTCTGCTGCCTTGATGTCATCCCACAGGGACCTACATAAAGATGAGACAGTTTGTCAGTGGCCACAACTGTGGCATTGCTACTGTGTGTTTGAAATCTAACAGTACAACAACAGTTTACATTCACAGGGCTACAGATTATGTTCCAAATGATCAGTATTGCACAACAACAGGCTCCACATCTTTTAACGACACACTCCACATCTCACATATGCATGATCTACCAATACAGATAACAGTAGTCTACAGATATGCCATGTTACCTGCATGCTCCGTGAGTGCTTGCTGGGTGGCTCCAACCTCCATCATGCTGTATGTCTGCTGCTTTTGTTGTTGGGCAGGTGCCACCAGGCTCAGGAGCAGCTCCTCCACTCTGGTGAGGGGAGGGGGGGTGGATATTAACACCACCTTCTGTTGCAAGCTGTTGTCTCCGCACATCAGCAGCATGCTGACGGACATGTCTGAGAAGATCACTGCAGTGGTGGCGTACCTGCTCATATGCCCTGTTATGCAGGCCTACTTCATTTACCCTGCAGAAAACATCTTGCCACATTGCAGTACACTCCTGCTGGTCCTGGCTGGTTCGTGAGAACATGAAACTGTAGTGCTGAATAATACTGGTAGTAATTATGTCATCTTCAGCACTACTGTAAGTGGGGTTACTGTGATGTGCCATGATCCCTGGAAGACATAAATACAAAAATATGTCATATGGCACATTTAACATTATACAGTACAGATATCACTGAACTGTCATATATAGCAACCTATTAGCTAATCAAGAGTGAATCACTTTAACTGCCACTTATCACTGCTCACCTCACAACTGCTTGGAAGTGCCTGGCTCACTCTCAGTCTAATGAACCATGTTCTGCAGAGCAACAAAATAAAATCACTATATAAGACTATACAAGAGTACCTGGCACACTGTATGCAACACGCTGCACCACCTAGTCACAGCAGATATACATCAAGCTGATATGTAAAGAAATATATCATCCATCACAATGACTGTAAGGTCCAGTAAATGTATTACTATTATACCACACAACTTGTTAATGGCAAACCCGTGTCCAAAATATGTGCACAATTGGGAATATAGGTTGCATACTGCTGTAGTACGCTATGAATGTTGCTAGATACGCAGTTATATGTTTTACCACACATATGCCAAAGGCCATGTTACAGACATACCTACACATACATCAGACATAATTCCAGGACACAAAAGTATGACAACCCAGATAAGCTTTCAGTGTGTACTATACAGTACTGTATGTCAGTACTTACACAACCTTAATCTTGAGAAATGTAATCTGTGATGAATACAGGGACCACACAAAACAGTGGATGCAAGCAGTGTGGCCATACACCATACTTTGCTGTACAGGCCCAGAGCTACACGTAGTACTACAGTACACACAGGATTTGGATTCAACATCAGTACCAATCAATAATCATAGATGTAGTGCTTTAGCCTCCAATGACACACCCTAGCTAAGACCAAGGGACTTAATCATACTGTATGCAATAGCACTTTTTCTGCCTAGCAACAGAATACACAGCTTTTGCTAGGATCAAAGCAAGGACCCATAATACCATGACATAAACAGCTTCCCACTAAGCTATCCCACAGATACATATCTGTGACGTATTCACAAACACATTGACCATCACAGTCAGTTAACAGTACAGAGAATCTATTGCAACAAGTAGATGCAGGTGTGTAGGAATATATATATATATATATATATATATATATATATATATATATATATATGTCTATATATATATATATATATATATATATATATATATATATATATATATATATATATATATATATATATATATATAGATATATATACACATACATATTCACATCCATTGGTGTCCATATACATATATATGTAGGCACATATACATTTCACCTTTCATAGTGAGAATATCAATTATACAAAAGGATGTGAGGTGTTCAGTAATGTAATAAAATCGCACTTGGGATAAATGCATTGAAGGTGTTCACAGGCCAGGTAGCTTTAGCAGGCCTCACTGGCTTCAACATTGCAAACTGAACAAACCACCCACAGTGTTTAACCACTACATGTCATATACCAGCACTGTATGCTGTCTTGTTTGTCACACACTAAAACCTACATACAAATATGTGCATACTAACCTTCACCAACATATATATCTCCACCCTTCACAAACAGTTGCAATATGTCCCCTGCTCTATGCACATATACAGATGTGAATATATATGACACATATATATTTCTCCGTATGTTTGTGGCATACACACACAAGGTCCACACTGTTGTAAGTCCCTGGACCTCACAGCTGAACTGTTGGGCCTTGCTGCAACACAAACAGGTGTCACATATGAACACACACTAACATTAGAGGGGTATATATGGCTACAAATGCTAGATAAGCATACTAGACTGCTACAGCAGTTGCCAATGCTAAGCTACACTTTAATATGGCTATCATGCATGTATTGTTCTGTCACACCCATGTTTATATAATGTCAGTGCTAATCCCCCAACAGCCATTGGCCACACTACTGTACAGAACACAGATAACATGGATCAGATCTTTGACATTTAATGCTGAGCTACACATTTGACAGGTATGTCCCACTGCCCACAGGTGCACACTGTATTGTCCATAGCAGTAATTAAGCAGAACATCTATGCATAAGTAAGTACTGCTGCCACATATGAATGGTTCACATTATGTAGACTATTCTTCAATAACATCTACTACATGCCAGTAAATACATATGTATCACATACGTTTCCTTTGTATGATTTGGTAATATTTCTTTTTCTTTTTCCTTTTCTCTGTCTCTCTATCTCTCTCTGTCTCTCTCTGTCTCTCTCTCTGTCAGTCTCTGCAATAGAGTGATTGAGTTTGTTGGCAGAGATTGCAGCCTGCTTTTGTAGGTATTTGCACATGAGCATGTGATGGCCTCTGCACCAATTACTGGCCACCACTTGCTAATTGCATGCAGCCTGCTGTGTAGTAATTGCAGTAATCACTGTCATAACAACCCAGTACTATAAATTTCTAACTCAGATAGGCATGGCCCTTTCAGCTTTCCAAGATGGAGATCATTTTTGTTTGCTGTAGACATCATTGTTTAAGACAGAAGGTTGGTATAGTTCTTATATCAGAAGCCAGGGGTGTAGCCAGAGATTTACATTTTGTACTCAGACCTTACGTTGCTGCTTCCAGTACCTACTTGTCCGTGTAAAAATGTACTCACCCCTCAAAATGCTACCCCAAGATACATGGAAAGATGTACTTTCTTTTCAACTTTTACAATTAACTGCCATACAAAGCTAGTTATTGAGATGTATTCCTTTGGCACAAGAATTGTTTGTGAACTGCTATACTGTGAATATTCATTTACTCAGTTCTAAACAGTTTGTGCTTTTTTAGTGTTGACATCAGCGCAAGCTTCTCATAAAAACTGGACACATGTTAGTACTGTGAGTATGCTTACTTACATCCTTTGTAGACACTGCACACACAGGTATATTCTACATTTGGGTAGGGGTGCAGAAGTACAGAGAGTGTAGGTATTATTGTGTGGATTTTATCTTGCTGGACTTACAGGGTTGCTGTGTACATGTTAGTTTATCAAGGCAAGTAGTCTGTCTGCGTAACTCCCAACTGTGGACCTATCCACATGGTAGCCAGAGAATAGTCTGTTATTGTCTGTGAACCAGACAGGTCTTTTCAGCAGTAGAGCAATGGCATTGTTACAGTTGGTTGCTACCATTACATGGCTACATCCATTTTTATTTCAATGTTGTATTCCTACATAAGGGTATGCTTCTGAAACTCATTCCAAAGCTATTTGTACAGTGTGTAACAGCAGAAAGGCTGATATGCCTCTGTGTTTCTGCCTCTGCCAGACCTCTCAAGCACTTAGGTACATATTTGAACAGACTCAGGGAAAAGTAAGGAAAAAGTCAGGGACACCTTTAAAATGTTAGTGCCATTAAGTAGAAACATTGAGAGAATCAGAGCATATGAATTAATACACATTTTCTGAAGTAAAAGAAGTGTCTAACTCTTAATTATTGTCATTATTCATTAAGTGTAATTCACCACCTTTCTGGCCAAAGTCAGTAGTTTTAGGAGGGCTTCAGAGGGACAGAGCTAAAATTTCTGTCAAAATCTGGGACATCCCTGAAAATTGGGGACAGTTGGGAGGTATGGCCTCTGCCCTAAACAGATATGCCAGTGTTTGTCCTGCTCTGATACTGTGTGGGGTTGTAAAGTGATGGTGTAACATTATTTCCTGATAGACTGGCTGCTTCTCTTATCACAGTCATGTAATGTAATCCCACAACATCTGTTGGTAAAGATCCACAGAACAAGGTGTGTGGTATGGCATTCCTATTTTTCCTTTACATTCACTCATTCTGATGCATGATATATTTATTTCAGCATCAACTTGTTGTATATCTATCGTGGATTCGTGGTACTTCATGTTGTGTAGTGTGTACAAGGTCCGGGGTTCGAGACTGGCAGAGGTGTTTTATTTTGCTCCTGAGCAGAACAAGGGCCCTCACATACAGAGTGACTAAGGCACTTTTAAGCAGTTGTAAGCAGGTTTGTGTGGGTTTGCGCAATGCTTAGCAATGCCTTGCTAAGCGCAAACAAGCGCACACTCATGCAAACCCGCTAACTACTGCTTAATAGTGCTTACTCCCGCTAACCCCCGATCTCATTTCTTTGAAAGAAAAGAAAAATGGGGAGATAGGAAAGTGGTGAAAAAGCGGCATAAAGAGGGAAAGACAGTATGGAAAGTAGCTCGGGATGTGCAGGATGGGTGTAGGGAAGGTCAATAGCTGCCCATTTCTTTAACAGCAACAACTGTGCATATGGAATAAATTTGGAGGTAGATATGAAACCTTCAACCCCTGAGAGAGGGGTGAGGAAACAAAGTATGTTGTAATGCCAATTAAATTACATTTTATGTGTCCAGTGGACATGTGTGCAAAATGGGCAGCTATGTATGGGGCATAATTTTCTTTTGGGAGCAGACTGCCCTTTTTTTCAGGTGAGAGTGGAATGTGGGGCAGGGGAAGTAGGTATAATTGGGGAGGTAGACAGACAAAACAAACAAGACACATACAGGGGGGTATATGACACATGTGGTGGGTGAACACATTTGACAGGGAGGGATGTTTGGAAATCGCAAGCCCATGAGCCCCCAGATGGAAACAGTGGGACTGAGGTCCCCACCCATGGGCAGTCACCACTGCACCTTCACAGCCCAGGGGGTGGCTGTGCTGGGGGCTGTGTAGGAGGGGCAGGCTGACCGGGAAGTTGTGCCACTCATGCCTCAAGCTGGCATAGTGGTTCTACAACAGAACGTTCAATCTCTCTACGCACCACAGCCTGGACCGTTCGAAGGGTGTTAGGCGGCCCTCCTCCGTCAACACTTGCATGGGGGGGCTGAGCCCCATTCCCTGCAATGCTTCCACCCAAATGTGGCACAGGGCCAATGGAGGAGGAGGCCCCAGGCTGGGCACCGGACCTGCTGGTGCCAGTTGCCATGGCCAACTGAGGTGGGACAGGTGGGTCCGCTGTGACTGGCCTTCCCATACGACCTATGTTTTGGAGGGTTTAATAAAGTTATGGGCTAGTAACAGTCAACAGCATTCCCATTTAGTTCTAACAGCATGCAGAAGTATTTCCATTAACCCAACACACCAGATTTTCAACAGCTGAAAAGCAAGCATAACACATGCATATATAGAACAATAGTGGACATTATAACAGCATGCAGATTGAATTGATGGCAACAGGCCACCAATAGTGTGGTATTTTAACAGGGCACATACATATAAATAAATGCAAATATTTATAAACCAATAGGACATATGTCCCAACAAATGTTTTGAGATAAGACATACCGATTGAGGTGTGGAATTGAATTTTTTATGCACATACAGTAGGGTGGAAAAGGATAGCTCAGCTAAAAACGTATATATCCTTCTAGTTTTCACTACATTCCTATTAACTGCAGTTATATATCCCTTACATGTATTATTACACTACCCAATGTCCTTATATTGTGCAATTGGATTTTGCTAGATCATTATATAAATGAGCTATATCTTACATACAAACAGTCCAAGATGAAGATGTTAATGTTACATATTTTGAGAGTTGCTCACGTACTCTACTGCTAAGATGGTACACTGACAGCTCTACTTTCATATAATTATCTAGATATGTTCAGGTGAAAGTATCAGTCATATGTTAACAGCTCCCTAAATTTCTGGCAGCACACTGAGATTTCTGGGGAAAACAATACCAAGCTACTCATGTGCCAGATTAACCTGTACATGCTGGGCATGAACCAACAGTTGAGGGCTGTAAATATGCATAAAAGCTACTTAACAACTTATATATCCTTCTAGTTTTCACTACATTCCTATTAACTGCAGTTATATATCCCTTACATGTATTATTACATTACCCAATGTCCTTATATTGTGCAACTGGATTTTGCTAGATCATTATATACATGAGCTATATCTTACATACAAACTATCCAAGATGCAGATGTTAATGCTACATATTTTGAGAGTTGCTCAAACACTCTACTGCTAAGATGGTACACTGAAAGCTCTACTTTCATATAATTATCTAGATACGTTCAGGTGAAAGTATCACTTATATGTTAACAGCTCCCTACATTTCTGGCAGCACACTGAGATTTCTGGGGAACATAATACCAAGCTACTCATGTGCCAGCTTAACTTGTACATGCTGGGCATGAACCAACAGTTGAGGGCTGTAAATATGCATAAAAGCTACTGGCACTCCCTCCATCCACGTTATATGGGCCTACCCAAGTGTGGGTTAACACTGCTTAATACAACAGTACTATTTGTAAAATGCAAAAGTACAACAACATATCAAAAAAATGACACAGACACACTCCAGGAATTATACATTTATTAAAAGATTATTACACCTTTATTTATTGGGTTAAAACACTTTTTGAAGGCTCTCTCATTTATTTTATAAAACAGTACATGCAGAATAATTACTAACCTGCCTGATGATGAAGCCTTTGCAACCTATCTTCATGGGCTTGCTGATTCATAGCCCGGACACCTGCAGCTGTGAAGTAAATGCAGTGATATTGAGACATATCTATCCATAGTATAGACAAGAATAGCAATTCTTAACTACTTAATACAATGGCTACTTACTCAGTACTGGGGCATTAGGCATTGCACGGGACTCCTGGATCCACTGGTCAAGTTGATCCTCCATACGTCACTTCAGGTCAGAATAATGGTGGCTGAGCTGCTCACTAGTCCGAGGAACTTCAGTGGCACTGGTGAGATCATGAGCTAGACTGTTCCAGGCCTCCATTTTATATTGTGTGCTCTGGTACTGGCCCCGCAGGAGTCTTTCCTCATGATTGGACAAGGAGCCAAACCATTACTTTGGTCTCCTCAATGCCCCAACATTGCACTTGAAATCGAGTGCCTTCTCCAACACCAGCCATGCTGACTGCAGTAGGGAGCTACAGACAGTTATGGCAAGTATTCCCGCCTGTGGAGCTTAAATATGCCTCATTTCCCGCATTTATTTGTGATTGGTCAGTTTTGAAAAAATTCAGCTGTAGGCACACCTGCTTAGCTGACGTTAGCAATGTTTAATATTCCTTTGATAGATATGTGGCTGTTGAAAGTGCATGGTTATGAAATGCTGTCATGGCTTAGTAGTTATGTACTGTGACTATAGTGCACAGTATCCTGAGTTTGAGCCCTGTCACTGCTTTTTATTTTCCTACTGGCCAGACCTGAATGGTTAGGGTACAGAAAAGGAGGTGTGGCTGTGTTTAGCTGACTTTGCTCAACTTTGGCCGACATTGCCCAACGTTGCTCGACGTTGCCCAATGTTGCTCGACTTTGCTCAACATTGCCCGACGTTGCTCTGATTAGCGCGATGTGCAGCTACACGCAAATGCATTGTGCATGTTAACATGGTGCTCAGCTATGAGCAATTGGCTTTAAATATGCTAAATACTGCTACAATAAGCTTAGCAGTGCTTTATATTGCTTAAAATAAGTTACTCATGCCTCAGAATGCATATCCATTTCACCTTCATAAATATATATATATATATATATATATATATATATATATATATATATATAATTCGTTCACTACTACATATAACATTTGAATGCTTTTTACAAAACTAATACATGATAAATGTCAGGAAATATTTTTGTATACAGATTTCTAACAGAAAATGGAACGTGCAGTAGTGGGACTCGAACCGGGAATGCCTCCGCTTTGTGTGAGGGCTCAAACCACTACGCTATCGCCATTTTGCTTAATTTGCATATTTTTTTCTTATTATCCTCTTCAGTGTCTAAGCTGCTAACTGTAGCTAAGCAATGTGCAATCTCGCGCAAAGATGCGCAAATGCGGGTAGCTATTTCGGAAATAAAACAAAAATATATAAATTTCTTTTAGTTTTTAAATTTGTACGAGGTTTAGCATATGGAGGAGTGTAGTGACAATGTACACATGTGAGCAGACTCCCTCATGTAACTCGACATTTCTTGGGTTTTGTCAGTGCAGGGGTGTGGATTTTTGGACTGCTCGTGTAAGCTTTAGAAATGAGGCAGCGCACCATCATTAATATGCATGGCGCGCTGCCATCATACTCTTAAACTGGCGCTTCTGTGTAAGACTAATCTAGTCTTACACAAAAGATTAGTGAATCCTGGGGATTGTCTTATAAATGTGTTTGAGTGCCACAGATTTTAATTGTTTATGTGTGTAATAATATGATTATTTCTCTGATTACAAGTCTTAAACAGACTATTGTGTTCATTTATATAAACATCAATCCTTAGGTACTTAGTGAAGCTTAATTTTAAGAATATAATGGTGTAGCTCTGTTTAATGTGAGTACAAATGACTAATCAGGATTCTCAGTGCTAGGTTACAGAAGCTACCACTACCCTTTAGTTACTTGGCTGCTGGTGTTAAATATAAACTTGCTCATTCTCACTACATCACAGATGGTATTGGGGCTGACAAATGCTTACTTTGCATAAATATATATATATATATATATATATATATATATATATATATATATATATATATGTCAGAATCTAAATTCTTTGAATACTTACCAAAGACTAAAAGTAATACTCCCATCAGAACACATAACATACCAGGGTTCCTTTTCATCCGTGCCAAATATGCACTATCTGAGTCTGCTCTTTAACTGTTCAGTCTCAGCTTGTCCACAAGGATTGGTGCCTGATGCTTACAGAACAGCCATTATGACTCACCTACACAATTGTGGTCCTTCTACTTCCTGGATAATTGTGGGCCCATCATTCTCTCCAGCCTTATATGGAACATGTCATAGCAGAACTAACTTACAAGGGATATCTGCAACTTAACTTATATACACCCCCAATCATTAATTGTTATTAAGGGCAGATCCTGTTTCTTGAACCTAGTATGTTTCTTTGAAATGGTTACAGATGCTGTGGGTAGTGGTCACTCACTGGAAGCTGAATATCTTAACCAGGTCAAGGCTTTTGGCACTAACCACCACACTGCTTAATGTGACCCCTATGTTCTTTGTTTGATTACAATCTATCCAACAGATTCCAAGGTGTGAAAATTGTGGGTACTCTCTCTGAATGTAAAATTATAACTAGTGGGATACCAAAGTGGTTAGTGTTGAGTCTTCTACTGCTTGGCGTTTGTTTTGTTAATATCTGGGACTATGTCTGATAACTGTGTTTGAGAAAGATTTAGTGTCTGCAAGCTGGCCACTGTTATGTGCACATCCACTAATGTTAAATATCTCCAACCTACTGTACTGAAAACAGTCTTCAGCTAAATGCAAAAAAGTACTACATAGTATACTCAACAAAAAGCTGGTCCTATCTAATACTTTTTAAATTGCAGTTCTATTCACCTAGACACATTCATAAGACATATTGGCACTTATGCATATAAATCTCTCTCTGTCTCATTTAGTCATCATTTTTCACCATCACCAGGAAATCCTTACATCTGACCCAATTAGTTTTAAAATAAATATCCAGAAGAACCAAAGAAGCCATTCTACCACTGCACCCTTCCTTTATTAGACTCATTATTAAATATAGTACTGTCTTTATTATGTACAAATCCAAACATATGGTTTAATTAGAAAGACCTCAACAATTTCTGGTCAAGAAACGTCAAGGCCTTAAATCCTTCAACTGTCCCAGTAGATTAGAATATCATTCCCTGTACTTGGTTCAACCCACTGTTCTGAGGTGACCTATGTCTTGTGTTTTCAAGCCCTGAAAGACCTAATCCTATTTGGCATCTAATTTATTCACAAAACCAATGACTCTGCAAGCACCTGCACTAGGACCTGTATCTACTCCAACACATAAACAAGACTCACTAGAGGGAAAAGTTCCTAACTCAATGTATTCTCAGCCTATGGAATAAGTTACCACAACACATCAAACAAAGTATTCCTTTGGCTACCTTTAAGGTTAGTCTTGATGTCTGGGTTTGGGGACACAAATTTGCATTAGAGTGCTCATGTATGGCACTGCCCAATTTAGGAGGTGAACACTATTAATTGCTCAAAAATGGTGTCAAGAATGTTTGTTTATATGGCTTGGCATTTTATGGTTCTGTGATCACTTTCCTAGAGTCCCTCGGTGTTCCTATGCTTTGTTTTTTATACTACCCTGTATAATATTTGATCTAGACATCTCTAGGTAGACATTTTGAATTATTCAAAATTTTAAATATTTTTTTTTAATTTATTTTTCTTTGTTGACCAGCAATGGTGGACTGAGCCTTGTCAAATGGCCCATTTACAATGTCAGCCTTTGGGGAAAGCACTAAAATGTTAATAAACAACAATAGCAGAAATGTGATGTGTTATACTGTTATACTCAGCACATTTTATCTATTCGTTTATTTATATATTTATTTGTTTATTTAGATAGTTACTTCTGTTTACTGAAAGTTTTGACAGGGCATGAAGTAACCACTTTTCAATGGAGACCCAGTGAAAAGCTCCAATACAAAACATATTAATAACATGAAGTACAAATTTACTAAAAAGTACTACAGATTAGCAAAATCTAAAGAATCTAAAGAAATCTAAAGAATTAACTGTACTGCTCTGTGGATGTATATCTAATAATGCACATCTAAAATGTTGTATTCTGTTGGTGGATGTAGCTCCTAGTTAGCACATACACTAACACTTGTGTCCATTATCCAGGTACTAGTCCCCTCTAACCGCTCGCATCCTGAATGGTACAGGAAGATAGATGGATACCTCCCTGAAGAGAAACTAGTTGATTTATATTCCTGCAAACTCTTGAAAAAGACCTGACAAGGTTAATAGGTCCATCACTTTTTTGTAATTTACTTTACTGCTAAGCCGATCTGGGTCGAAAGCACCCATCAAATCCCCTTTTAAATGGTCCTGAACCCAACTATAACTTTTGAATTTGGCTTTTTCCTAACAGCTAACTTAAAGTAGCTCCTT
Organism: Protopterus annectens; assembly: GCF_019279795.1. Lineage (NCBI taxonomy): Eukaryota > Metazoa > Chordata > Ceratodontiformes > Protopteridae > Protopterus > Protopterus annectens. The sequence continues at coordinate 55,206,361 of NC_056738.1, read as the reverse complement.
GCTTTACAGCTTTAACTTCACCTCTGCTGGCCTTAAAAGTATCTAACTTAGCCAAAAATCAGCTTACAAACGCCTAGCGTTTCCTCTACAGGGCAACCAAAAAAGTACTTTCTAAGTAATAAATGTTAAATAGAATACTTAATGACTAGATAAAGTCCATAATAAAATAAAGAATAGTTGCCGTAAGAACTTTAGTTATTTTTCTACTTACGTAGCTCTCACAAACCTGGTGAATCTTGTGGTCTGGTTTTAGCCCCGCTCGGCTCACCCTCACTGTGCTCAGACTCGTTTTGCACCCCACCCTGCCCCCAAATTCCACCCACCCTAAATTAGCTAAACTTATAAGACAGAAACCATACCCCCTCTATCTTTAACAAATCAAAACTCTTAAAATAGTCCCCTCCTTCCTCTATTCCTCTTTACTTTACTATATCCTGTGCATAAGTTAACAGCTATACAATGCTACAGCCATCATCAATGTTAAAATTTAAATTCAAAATTATCTGCACCATACTCCCACCGCTGATTATCCCTTATCTTATAGGATCCATCATTTTGAGGACTCACTCTCCAAGTACACTGCCCATTGCCAAACTGTACAAGGGATGCTGATGTTGTTCACCTTCGGAGAACTGTGGGACACTAGTCACACTGCTAGCTTGGTGGTGCATATGATAACTACATAACACTGTGCTAGCAATAACTAGGTCGATGGGGGTTTTATTCTCAGTTCTGGCAAGTGTTTGTGGGAATCATATACTGTGTGGGTTATACCATTTTGAGTTGTGTACCACTCTGTAAACTTCCCATCATCCTTCTTTACTAGGCCTGCTGATGTTATTCAACTTAGAAGTATGTTGGGAGTAGATGAAATCATGTAAGCTCTGTGGCACATCCGATAACTTTGTAACACTGTAGTAGTAATAACTAGATAGATAGAGGTTCTAAACTCAATACTGGCAACAGTGTGTGTGTCTTTGAGTGAAGATCACATCATGGTTGGCTGATACCATTTTGATGTGCGTACCATCTTCACCTGTTTACCACCTCCCGATGGCATTATATAGCATGATTACAGGATCTGCCTCATATGCACCATGTTAAACCATTTAGCAAGCCATATCAGTCTTCTGCATAGATGTCTATGGAATATACAGATGTTTACAACCTAAATCTGGTCTGTGTCTCTTAACAATGGCCATGTATGTGATATTGTTGCCAAATTGGCCACAGTGAGTGTATTGCCACACATGCCAGCATCAGGTATTATACCTGAGTGAAACAACATGCTGATACAATGTCTGCTACACTATCACTTGTCCAGTCTTGTAGGAGCAACGCATGATTCCACATCCTATTTCTGGTGGGTTATCTCACCACCATGAAGGCATTCAGAGCATTATATGTTGGAAGAGGTAGTGTGTTATGTCCCATGCATATAATCTATATGTAGCATGTCATGTGTATGCAGTGATACAGTACATTAAGGTAGAAATGTAGGTTTACTAATCCGTCTATTGCCAAATGTATTTGTGTTACTATGTGCACATCTCCTGTGACAGTTCTTACTGTGTGTATGCAAAGGATATACCATGTTGTCTTCCTGTTCTACCCGGTGAACTCAGGAACACATACCACAAACCTATCATACACAGTATAATGCATGCCCTCATCAACTGCAGCAGGATTGAGTGTGTGGGATAGAAATGGCAGGGCCAACAGGTGTTGACAGGTGAATCTGTTGCAGTTAATGTAATGGCTAAACTTGTGAGGGACCTGCTGAGAGTACTGCAGTAACCTGTTCTGCATGTATGAGACTGTGGTGCTACACAACACTGAGCTGTCATGACGGAAGGCTACCTTTCTCTGACAAGGGGTATGTATGCAAGGCCACACTGACATAAGTGTCTGTTACACACTGTTGTGTGCATACACAGCTGGTACATGTACATAAAAAACTGTACCTTGCCTATGACATGGTTAGTGTATGCCCACTCTGCCATACATCCTCTTGGGAATGGCTGCAGGGCCACAGCCTGCAGACACACAGACACCTGGAACACAAACAGAATACAGCATATCAGACTACATTTAGTCAGTGGTACTGACAGCAATAATGCATCCTGGCTAATAAGGTACATACACCTGTATGTGTACCCATAACAAATGGAAGTAGACAGCACCTTACATAGTATCACATAGCTACACTGTACTATATTCATTCTGTGCATCAAACTCATATTAGCTTATCCCTGCAATGACGGTATGGATGACAGGGATGTGGCACAAGTATCATCATATGCACAGGGTGTGGCGTGGGTTTGCCAGAGGTCAGAGCAGGGACATATGGTTGACATCATGTGTGTGTGTTAGGAGAGGTATCCACTAGATGGGCTGTGCAGAGGTGATGTGTGTGTCTGGAGGTGACCTGCCTGTGATACATATGTTTGTGTGTGTATGTATGCACACAGTCACACCATGCGGCTGACCTACACAGGAGTATGTTGGGCAGCTGTGGACCGTACATGGCAGGGTGTACTATTCACCGTCTCTGGCCACGGAGATGGGAATTGGTCCTGCCAGGGGTCTTACTGGCACCACCAGGCCCAAGGCCAGATGCAGTACTATTCCCTGATGGTGACTGCTGTCTGCTGGATCTGTGTCCCTGATGGGACCAGCCAGGACCCCGTGCCCATGGCCTGATATTGTGTTGTAGACAGCACCCACCTTTCAGCAGTTCTGGTGGTACTGTCACTATGGTATTGTGACTGTGCATGGCCCCATAGACTCTCAGCTGAAGTTGGTGCTGACATACAACCACATGGCCGATACTCATCTCCCACCACACACTCTAGCACATACATGCCATGGTCAAGGATTGCCAAGGTCACACCCTACCAACTATTCATATCCTCAGTATTTTAAAGTATGGCCTCAACAAGTTCATGTATGTCACCACATAAATCAGGAAGAGTTGCATCCACCACCCTGAGCATTTGTCTTGTGTGGCATTCAGTATGTGCCTGTACATCCATGACAGCCTGACACATGCATCTGGTGACTCCTGCTTTGGCACTTGCTATGGCACCCCTGTACATCCACCCGTGTGGGGATCTACCCTGCACTCTGGTTATGACCAGTGTCTACACTCACATCTGCCATAGTCACTACACTAGCCTGTTCAATGCCACCACCTGCCAACTGTCTATCATCTGTGGCCACTGGTGGTGGGATATTTGTGGGCATTGTCACTGTGTGCAGGGTTGGTGTGGACAAGAGTAGGATGGCAACTAATGGCACAGATTCAGCCCCTGACAACCCCACCTGTACCTCACTATTCCTATCATCATTGTCAGAGTCTGCCGAGACAATGACATCAGTTTACAAGTGGGAGGGGCCGCAAACCCCATCACCACCTGTGAAGGGAAGACAACATATGTACATTAATACCTGCACTTTGAGTTTGGCTGGTACAAACACACACACACACACACACACACACACACACACACACACACACACACACACACACACACACACACACACACACACACACACACACACACAAAGACACTTACATGTGAGGTGGCACAAATCTGTTACACTTACCACACATTACCCAAATGGTGACAATATATGTAGCGTTATTGTGTGACTCTCACTGAGGATATAGCTGTCCACACAGTCGTTATACTATAGTATATGGTAGGCTTACCAGTATGTAGCTGTGACTGTGGTGCAATTAGTTGTGTGCATGCATGTTCACACTGGTGTCTGTTTGTCAGTACAGTTCCATTCCTGTAGTGCATGCTGTAGAAGCTAATACATATGTAATTCCCCAAAGCTGCTTTGGGGTACTGATGTGTTGTCCTGATTGTATTTTGGATGGTACTTGGTGACATGCTTGTCAGCTCAGTGTAGTTTCCCTAATGTTACATAGCTGCACTCATAGGTCTCAACCCTCCAGGTATTCAAAGGACATACTGTTGCCTGCCTCATATATTTGGTCTGGTCCCCATGACAGGTATGTATTGCTGACAATTCAGTGGGATGATGTGTGGAATGTAATCACTGCATACTGACAGGTGATTGATTTCTCAGAAATCTGATATTGCATGCAACATATATTAGGACAGATGGTGTTACTGCAGCAACTTAGGTTCATAGGTTCATAGGTTCATACTAGGCTATCTGCCCTAGGGCATTTATAAGCCTAGCCAGAGTGTGTTTGGCTTTCGCCACCCATTTTAAATTAATTTTGCTATGCCCTTTTTTGAGGTTAGTATACTGTGCCTCTGTCTAACAATGACACAGAAGTGATACCCAGGGTAAACCTACGATCTTCCATCCACTTATCAAGATTCCTCTTGAAGAGAGTGAATGAGGGACTCTGCCTAACCTGGACTGGGATTTTATTCCAGAGTGAAGGGAGCCTCTGGGTTATGAATCTGTCCCTCAAGCATGTTCTATTTATTTCAGTGCTGAGGTTCAAGTCTCTCGAGCGTGTAGCCCGATGGGATTTGGATTTTCTAAGGTGCAGCATGTCCATTAATTCTGGTTTGGACATGGCTTTATACATCAGGCACAGATCGCCTCTGAGCAGGTGGTATGCCACTGAGTAGAGCTGGAGTTTCTTTAACCAGGCAGCATATGGCATCTGTTTGAGCCCTTTGATCCTCTTGGTGAGGTACTTTTGGGTTCCTTCCAGTTGCTGCAGGTGTCTGGTAAGGTACATCCCAAAAGGGGCATTGTACTCAATTATGGGCCTGATTAGGGATGAGTAAAGAGGCATGATGACCTCCCCTGATCTAGATGTGAATCTCTTCATGATTAGGTGGTCTATATAAAATGTTTTTCTAACCACTTTGGCCATGTGGTTGTCAAATGAGAGATTGCTATCAACTTGGGTCCCCAGGTCCCTAATTACTTCTTCTGTACTTAATGGATTACCACCTATGTGGTAATTTGTGGGCACTTTGTTTTTGCTAAAGGGGATAACTATACACTTTTTGGTGTTTAGCTTGAGGCCATGGCTCTGGCACCAGTTGTCTGTTTCTATGAGGCTTTTTTGGAGGATACTTGTGTCAGCTGGAGAGTCGATTATGGCACCCAGTTTGCAGCCATCTGCGAACTTGGTCAGCCACAGTCCTTCCATGTTGGCCTGTACCTCCAAGAAATATATACCAAACAAGAGAGGTCCCAGGACTGAGCTGTGTGGGATGCCACTTGTAACTGGTTTGGAGACTGACATGGCTCCAGCAATTATAACCATGTGGGTTCTGTCCTTGAGCCAGTTTGCAGCCCATCTAGTGACATAGGGGTTTATATTTAAGCTGGTGAGCTTATCTATAATGCCCGAGTGGGGTATTGTATCGAAGGCTTTTGTGAGGTCCAGGTAGGCTGTGTGGACCACCTTCCCCTCGTCAATGGGCTTGGTGACTGTTTCAAAGAAATCGACCAGGTTTAAGAGGCAAGATCTGCCCTTAACAAAGCTAAACTGGGTAGGATCCAGTGTCTGTAGGTCCCCAATATCTTTATTTATGAGGTCCATGATGATCCTTTCCATAGCTTTGCAGACCAAGCTAGCCAGGCTTGTTTCCAGGATCCATTGAGGCACCACCTTTGTGGATAGGGACCACTGTTGCTGTACGCCACTCTTTGGGTACATATCCTGTAGTAAGGCTAAGATTGAACAGTAGTTTTATGTTTGGGTTTAGCTCTTCTTGGAGTTCATGTAGGACGCAGCCCGGGATACTGTCTGGTGCCATTGATGCTGTGTTTTTTGCTTTGGAGAGGGTGGCTCTTACCTGAGCATCTGAGATATCAGGGGGGAAGCACTTTGCTGGGATAGATATTTGCCCTTTTGGTGGGGAGAAGGGGGAGAAGGTTGTGCTGAACCTGTCAGCTAGGATGTTGGCAATGTCTGTAGGATTGGTGTATTTTTTGTCATTTTGGACTAATTCTGAGCATATCTGGGAATTCCCACCCAGGTTCCTAACATAACTAAAGAAAACCTTGTGATTATCCTTAGTGTCATGTGCAATTTTTCTCTCGAAGCTGGCCTTAGACGATTTTATGAGTGCCCGTAGTTTTTTTGCTAATACTGATCAGAGATGCCTTCCCTTTTTGGGATTTTGCTCTATCATGTAGTAGCTTCCTCCTTCTATTGTATAGTTTGTTTATGGCTGGGGTCCACCAGACAGGACGTCTGCCTTTGGAGGATTGGGTCTTGGTTTTATTTGGGATTGCATGATCCATGCATTCCTGAAGGTGTTCATAGAATGCATTTATAAAGGATGCTGCAGTCTGGGCCATATTTTCCACAAGCCCGGGGGCTTTGAAGGATTCCACCTCGGTTTAGAGGAGTGTGAAATTTGCTTTAGAGAAGTTTTTCACTGTGGTTTTCTGGGCAGGGGGTGGGGTCGGGATGTGAATATCTAGTGAGATTAGTTTATGGTCTGATCTTACCAGTGAGGATGCACTTCTGGTCTGGAGCATAGAGTTTCCATGTTGGTGATGATCAGGTCCAGCATGTTTTCCCCTCTTGTGGGAGTGGTAACAAGTTGTTCCATAGCATTTGAGTTTATAAATTCTAGGAACCTTTGGGCTAGGGTGTTGGAGCTAAAGTAATGCTCCCAGTCTATGTTTGGGTTGTTGAAGTCACCCAATATAATGGTGTTTGGAGAGAGCTTCATATTTTCCAGTGTTCTCAGGAAGGCCGATGGGGATCCTGGGTTTGTGAGGGTGGTCTGTAGCAGGCTATAAACTGGAAGACAGTTTTACCCACTGTTAGTTGCACATGGATAGTCTCTGATGCTTTGTGCTGTGCCACCAACCTGGAGGTGTGGGTATCTTTGACGAATATTGATACTCCCCCTCCTTTTGTGGTTCGGTCCAAGTTTTGGGGCCGAAAAGCATGGTATGAGGTATAACCTGGTAGTGTTGGGTTGCTCTCGGGAGCCTTGAACCAGGTTTCTGTTACTGCACAGATATCGATGTTCACTATGCTAAGGAGAGTTTTGAGTGCGTGCATCTTGAGGTTTAGACTTCTGGCGTTGAGTAGCATTACTCTTAGTTTCTTATCCCTTGTGATACCTATGGAGGTGGGTTTGTCTTTTGAGCCTTGCCTAAAAAAGGCACTATGGGGGTAGCAAGAGCCTTTACCAATATCCAAAAGCCCAGGGGTGACAGGTGCAAGCCGTCCCTAGCGAAGCATCATGGTTTGTCGAGCATGTCATCCCATGCTGACAGGCATTGGATCCCCTTTGAATGACACCAATACTTAAGTCAATTGTTGAAATTGATCATGTTGTCTTCATATTGTGGCATCATTCTTGGTGAGGGTAAGATGCTACTCAAGGTCAGGGTCATACCGGCCTGGGCTACATGCTCAGAGAGCTCCTCTATGTCTCTTTTCATGTAGTCCAGGGAGGTACGTCTCAGGTCATTCACACCAGCATGGACAATGACTGAGTCATATTTGTACTTGCCTTGGAGTGACCTGAGTGCTTATCTGATTATCTTCCCAATTGCTTCCAATGTGTCCCCATTTCTATACCCTGGTCCCCCCACTTTGTCTTGGTCAAGACTCCTTGTACTAAGGTGTTCAGAGGTATGACAGCGCTACATGTTACAGATACATTTTAACAATATATATATATATATATATATATATATATATATATATATATATAATGGTTCATAGGTAGGTGCTAGCCTATTGGCCCTAGGGCCTATATAAGCCTAGCCAAAGGTACTCTGGCTTTCGCCACCCAAGAAAATTATTTTCCTGTGCCACTGTCAAGCAGAGCCACAGAGTTGATCCCGGGGTGAATTTCCTATCTCCCATCCAATCATCAAGATTTTTCTTGAAGAGTGCTAATGAGGAGCTGTGTTTGATATAGATAGTTAGTTTGGTCCAGAGTATGGGAAGTCTCTGGGACAGGAATCTATCCCTCCAGCATGTTCTGTTTATTGTGGTGACAAGGTTTAGGTCCCTAGAGCATGTAGCTCGTAGGGATTGGGATTTCTTTAAGTGGAGCATGTCTAAAAGCTTTGGGTTTGACATAGCTTTGTGTGTTAGGCAGAGATCACCTCTGAGTAGGAGATATGCAATGGAGTAAAGCTGCAGTTTTTTGAGACAGTCTGCATAGGGCATCTGTTTGAGGCTGGTAATCCTTTTTGTGAGGTATTTCTGTGGCCTTTCCAGTTGTTGTAGATGTCTTGTGAGGTACATACCAAAAGGGGCATAGTACTCTATAATGGGTCTAATGAGTGATGAGTAGAGGGGAACAATTACCTCTTTTTTCCTGGATGAGAAACCTTTTGTGATGAGGTGTGCCACATAGAAGGATTTACTGACTACTGTGGCGATGTGATTATCAAAGGAGAGACTACTGTCCATCTGTGTCCCAAGGTCTCTTATCACACTTTCAGTGTTAAGTAGACTACCGCCTATGTGGTTGTTCATGAGTACTGAGTTTTTACCAAAAGGGATGACAATGCACTTTTTAGCATTGAGCTTGAGGCCATGGCTTTGACACCAGGCATCTGTGTCAGTGAGTCCCTTTTGTAGGATGTCCACATCTTTTGGAGTTTTGATTATGGCTCTTAGTTTGCAGTCATCTGTGAACTTCATTAGCCAAAGACCTTCTGTGTTGGCCTGTACTTCAGAGAAGTAGATATCAAACAGGAGAGGACCCAGGACTGAACCCTGTGGTACTCCACTTGTCACTGGTCTGAAGTTGGATTTGGAGTCTGCGACTTTCACACTGTGGGTTCGGTCAGTGAGCCAGTTGGCAACCCATCTTGTGACATAGGGATTTATGCCTAGTTTTGTGAGTTTGTCTATAATTCCAGAGTGGGGGATGGTGTCGAAAGGCTTGGCGAGATGTAGAGAGGCTGTGTGAACCACCTTACCCTCATCTATGGCTTTGGTGACTGCTTCAAAGAAGTCTATCAGGTTTACGAGACATGATCTGCCTTTTACAAACCCAAACTGGGTGGGGTCCTGAGTTTGGAGATTACCAATGTCATGGTTTATAAGTTCCATGATGATACGTTCCATAGCCTTGCAGACCAGGCTCGTTAGGCTAATGTGGTGATAGTTTCTGGGGTCTGTGGTGGCTCCCCCTTTGTGGAGTGGGATAACTGTCATTGTGCGCCATTCAGTGGGCACATAGCCAGAGGTGAGGCTATGATTGAACATGGTACTTAGGTGGGGTGCCAGTTCATTCTGTAGTTCATGTAGAACACAGCCTGGGATGTCATCAGGTCCCATGGATGCTGTGTTCTTGGCTTTGGATAGTGTGTTTTTTACCTATGCAGCCATGATTACAGGGACTTTGCATTCTTCTGGTATAGAGATGGGCCCTTTAGGGGATGACAGGGGGGTAAAGATAGCACTGAACCTATCTGCCAGGATGTTGACAATATCAGTTGGTTCTGTATATTTAGTGCCATTGTGCTGTAACTCAGAGCAGATCTGAGTGTTGCCATTGAGATTCTT